>NW_027531893.1:14293897-14312033 GCF_008692635.1 Crocuta crocuta | reverse complement strand
TATTGAGAGAGAGAGAGAGAGTGTGTGTGTGTGTGTGTGTGTGTGTGTGTGTGTGAGAGCAGGGAGAGGCAGAGAGAGACACACACACAGAATCTGAAACAGGCCCCAGGCTCCAAGCTGTCAGCACAGAGCCCGATGCAGGGCTCCAACTCATGAACCATGAGATCATGATTTGAGCCTAAGTCAGATGCTTAATCAACTGAGCCACCCAGACGCCCCAAGACTTACACTTTCTAAAATAGAATGGGTTCCATTTGGAGAGAATACTTTCTTGAACAGCAACCATCAGAAAGACACGGTGAGTCCTGGCCTGGCAGCTTTGGGGCGTTAGCTCTGTCACACGGTGCCATTCACCTTAGGCAGCAGGAGCTCCAGGACATTGCCATACCTCGCTCTTTGAAAATGGGACAGGCTATCATGGAGGACACGGACAGATGTTTTTAAATTGGCCATGTGCAGTATATTCTTGTTCTTTTCCCCAGGCAGGATTTAAAGCACATTTTTAAAACTTAAAAGCAAACAAACAAACGAGAACACTCCAGTGGGTAGGATCAGAAGAACTTGATTCAATAGATGTTTCAGGCAGTTTTCTATAGCAGGTGTTCAGGAAACAGGGGTGGAAAGGTACAATCCTTGCCCTCAGGCAGCTAGTGGCCTAGGGGTGAAACAGACACGTAACAAGAAACTAAAATACAGGCTAGCCTCGGCCAGTGCCGGCCGCAGTTTCATATGCCCACGAACCACGTGAGCTTTTCTTAAAATGCAGATTCTGTGCAGATTTGGGATACAGCCTGAGAATCTGTTTCTCACCAGCTCCAGGTGCTGCTGCTTTAACGACCACATTTTGATTAGTAAGGGACCAGGCATGAAAGCATGGGCTCTGGACCCTGACCTCCCTGGGTTCAAATCCTGGGTTCAAATCCTGGCTCCTCTGTTTACTAGCTGAGTGAGCTTATACGAGCTTCATCACCTCTCTGAACCTCAGTGTTTTGCCTATATAATGGGGATAATAATTCCTATGTCCCAGTGTTGTGTCAGCATCATATGGTATAATCAGGTTAAGCACGTACCCCATGGTAAATGCCCAACAAAAGGTAGCTGTTGTCGGGATAGACTGTGAAGAGCAATTTTCAAATTCTGAAGGTAGTGCTATGGGCATTCCAGGAAGACTGCATGGAGGTGGTGACATTTGAGCCGAGTCAAGCAGAATGGGAAGATGCATAGGGTAGGGGGACAGCGTGAGCAGATGTCATACAACTGGCAGCATGCTGGGCGTTAACTGTTCTCGAGTCAAGACTCGGTATGACCTGGGGTTGGCAGAGGCTCAGCTCTTCAGGATCTTTCTGCTTCTTCCTCCTTCCTGCTGTCATCCTTACTTTGGAAGGGACAGGTGCAGGGATCTGCGTGTAGCTGCTCCATCCGACATGGTCGCCACTAGCCACATGCAGCTGGTCAACACTTGCAGCGTTCCTAGTACCACATGTTGAAATGACAGTATTTTGGATATACTAGGTTAAAGAAAATATGCAAAATATATAAAGGGAATATACAATAACATATATAAGAAGACACAGTATATTGTTAAAATTAATTTCACTGTTTCTTTTTACCTTTTGAAAAATGTGGCCAGCAGAAAGTTTCAAATTAAATATGTGCCTCACATTATATTTCTCTTGGCCAGCACTTGTTTGGAGGCTCTGTCTGCTTCTGGCGGGTTCCCTTGCCGAGGCTAGGGCAGAGACATCGGAAGTATACATATTCCAGGGTATGTTTGTGGTGTCTGGAGCAGCGGGGAGAGCAGGCATGGAAAGAACCGAGGGCTGGATATGAGGAAAGGAAGGAGCTCAGTCATCGCCTCATCAGGTATTCTTACATGTTCTGTGTATCAGTTAGCTACTACTGCATAATAAAGCACCCCAAAACTTCGTTGCCTGAAACAGCAATCATGCTTACATGTCTGTGGGTCATTTGGGAAGTTTGCTGATCTAGACGAGGCTGGGTAGATTTTGATCATATCTCCTTTTTTTTTTTAAGTTTACTTATTTTGAGAGAGAGAGACAGAGAGAGAGAGAAAAGACATGTATTTGTGAGAGTAAATGGAGGAGGGGCAGAGAGAGAGAAGGAAAGGGAGAGAAAAAGAGAATCCCAAGCAGGCTCTGAACTGACAGCATGGAGCCCAATGCGGGGCTCAAACCCATGAACCGTGAGATCATGACCTAAGCCAAAATCAAGAGTTGGATGCTTCACCAACTGAGCCACCCAGGCACCCCTTGACTGTATCTCTTCATGGGCCCAAAGTTAATTGGTCTATGATGAGGCTTAGCAATCAAGAAAATTTAAAAGCAAAAAAAAAAAAAAAAAAAGGGGGGGCCACCTGGGTGGCTCAGTCGGTTAAGCGCCCGATTTCGGCTCAGGGCATGATCTCATGGTTAGGGGGTTCGAGCCCCACATCGGGCTCTGTGCTGACAGCTAGCTCAGAGCCTGGAGCCTGCTTCAGATTCTGTGTCTCCTTCTCTCTCTGCCCCTCTCCTGTTCACGCTGTCTTTCTCTCTCTCTCTCAGAAATAAATAAAACAATTAAAAAAAAAAAAAGAAAATGTAAAAGCTCCCAGGTGATGCAGCTAGGAAGAACCATCGATTCAGACCCTAAAGCAGAGGCTCTCAGATTTGAACTTGCATCAGAACCCATGGTGGAGCTTATCAAAATAGAAATTGCTGGGCCTCACCCCTAGACTTTCCAATTCAGAAGGTTTGAGTTAGGCCCTAAGATTTTGCAGTTTTTACAGGTTCCTGGGTGATGCTGATGGTTTGGGGACCACTCTTGGCGAACTGCTGAGCAGGAAGAGAACAGTCATGAGGTCATGGTGGATGGAGATTCCTACCAGATGTAATGGGGAAGTAGAACGGTCATCGGGGCTGGGAGGGGGAGGGGAGAGAAAGGAAGTGAGGTAAGGGGTTAGATTTAAGAGCCCTCATTCTTACTTCCTGGAGGAAGTAGCTAATGCGGTGAGCTGTCAGAATCTCCAGCAAGATTTTGGGCACTCAGAGAGTTGGAGGTCGTATTCGATTTAGATAACACAGCCTGGAGGGACTGCAGATCTCGTGGAGAACCCACTTTGGCACCCAGCATATCAGTATGGCACGGCAGTGTAGACTGACCAAGATTGGGAGAAGATCTGGGGTGAGGGTGGCCTCCAGGGTCCCGACCGCTGCAGAACAATCCCCACCCCCATCCTGGGGACAGAAGTCTGAGGTTGGATAGAAGCACGAGCAATCACAGGGACACAGGCAGGACCCACAGCTGTTGGGAATGGGGTCCAGCATGAGATCCAGGAGCCGGCACTGTCCCGACCAGCACGGACCGGTCACTCCTCAGCGAGAGCAGCAAGAACAGAAGCCCACATGCCAAGCAGGGCCAGGACTAGGGTCAGGCGAGGGAGGCACCTGGGACACACAATTTAAGGATAGTGTGAATACGGGGCCAGCGCTCACCCTAGCCTTCATCCCATGCAAAGACAAGAGGGATGAGACCCTCCTCAACTGAGGTCCCACAGACTCAACGGTCTTGCTACAATGCTGTTGGGATTCTGACATGTTCTCTGCATCCGTCACGGAAAAGGCTCAGAGCTGGGGAAACCCCGGAGCTGATGGAAAGTGTTCTATTCACTCTGTCTCCTGGAAAACGGCAGTTTTGAATCAGAAGAGACTGGGTTATCATTAATAGGTGAGTTTCCTGAACCAGAAAGGGAGTGTCAGATTCAGAGAGAAGAATGGAAGGAAACAAAGACACATGTGCATTTTGCACAGCTGGACCATAGTGTTCAGTTCGCTATGGGGTATTTCACAGTTGACATAAGTCACATCAAAAGGTTTTTAACAAATGAAGGTTTGTCTGAGACAAGAAAGGGTTTGAGCCTTATAAGAACTTGGGTGAAGGGCTTGGTAGGAGGCTCAGACCTGTTATGGATGAGATCCCTTAAGAGCTGCTCAGGCCAGGGGTGCCTGGGTGGCTCAGTTGGTTAAGCGTCGACTTTGGCTCAGGTCATGATCTCATGGTTGTTGAGTTGTAGCCCCGCATCGGGCTCTGAGCTGACAGCTCAGAGCCTGGAGACTGCTTTGGATTCTGTATCTCCTTCTCTCTCCTTTTTTTTTTTTTAAATATGTATTTTTAATTATTTCTGAGAGAGACAGTGTGAACAGGGGAGGGTCAGAGAGAGAGGGATACACAGAATCTGAAACAGGCTCCAGGCTCTGAGATAGCTGTCAGCAGAGAGCCCAGTGCGGGACTCGAACCCACAAACCGTGAGATCATGACCTGAGCCGAAGTCGGAGGCTTAACCGACTGAGCCACCCAGGTGCCCCTCCTTCTCTCTCTCCCTGCCCCTCCTCTGCTCATGTTCTGTCTCTCTCTCTCTCAAGAATAAATAAACATTAAAAAAAAAAAAAAAGGGTTTGACGAAGCCAGGCAATGGATGAGTAAATAAATGCACCTCCCTCTGAGAAGTTGGCTGAACCACAGAGTGAGGGCAGGTCTGGATTGAAGCAGACCAGTCCCACCCGGTAATTACATTGTTATTCACTCAGCAGAGTTTACTTCGGAGCAGGAGGGATCCTGATGAGCAGGGACACACTCTGGGTCATGACAGATCCAGGAAAAAGCCTAGACTTATCCGCTGGACTTATCCCCATAGAAGAGGCACAATTTTTGGTGTCAGACATCATTTGTTCTGAGACTCTGATGGGGCAACCGATCCCCTCCATGGGGACGTCTGTGACTTGGGTGGTCAGGGAGCCAGTGTGGTCCCCCAGAGAGGGAAGTCAACCCAGACACAATTAACCCGTTGTTAACCCTGTTGTGACAGTGAAGACATACTTCCCCTTCCTAATGCCTGACCTCACTTTTTAAATTGAGCTTTCCCTGTGTGATCCCCTCCCCTTCTCCAGTTTTCCATGCACCATAGGCCTTCCCTCTACAATATGGGATGAAGGCAGGTTAGGGAAGGCCTTGCATGCCAGGCAAGGGGTGGGTCTTTATCCTGCAGGCAGTGGGAGCCATGGAAGACTTTGGAGCTGAGCACTGACATGCCTAGTACTTCCCATACCCTCACTCCGGACAATGCCTGGCTTGTAGAAATTTGCACTCAATGCACTTGGTAGAATAAACGATCTATGCAGTGTTTTAGGAAGACCTGAGTAAGTTTCCACTGTTTTAGCATAACCTCTTCTCCACTGCCCTGAAGCAATCTCCCACCCACCCTTTCTCTGCAGGATGATTTATACTTACTTCTACTGATCCATTTGATTTATTCAAGAAGATAGCAGCTCAGCCTTCACAGATCTTATCTCTGAACCCACAAATATCTAGAACAATGGAGAGTCTAGTAGGGTTTGACATTGGTCCTCTCCCAAAGCACTGCTGGTTGGCCTTTGATTTTTTTTTTTCCATGAAAACCTTCAAAGTTGATCAATTTCAATGGAATTAGACCACTATAAAAGGCATTGATATCATAAGATAATAATACCTTCATCTGTCCTATGTTCAGTCCCCAGGACTCTGTGGGGTCAGAAATGGAATGATCAGGTGTTATTTGGTGTAACAGATCGAGCAGGAATATTGCTTGCTATCAGACATCATTCAGATCCCAGTTCTGCCAGTTATTATCTATCTGGCCCGGGATGGTTTGCTGTTTATCTCTTGGCTGAGATCTCTTATCTCTTTCAGTTTTTTCTTGAAAAGTTGGGGGGCTGCCTCTGCATCTGGCTCACAGAGCTGTTGTGAGGATGGTAAGGAAGACAGGTATTCAAGTGTTTAGGGCAGTACTTGGCCACATAGTAAAGGCTCAATAAACAGAATAGTTATTCAGTACCATCAAGCCGCAAAAGCCCTAGTGATTGGGATTCCGCTCAGAAAGCTACTTGGCTTTTTCGACCCAAGGCCCATGAAGACACTGGGGCTGTTTCTGGGCAAGGATGAGAGTAAACACCATGGGACATGCTTTAATAATAGTTTTTTAAAGAATAAAACTCTTATTTTTTTATTCTTTTAAAATGTTTTATTTATTCTTGAAAGAGTGAAAGACAGAGTGCAAGCAGGGGAGGGTCAGAGAGAGGGAGACACAGAATCCAAAGCAGGCTCCAGACTCTGAGCTGTCAGCACAGAGTCCAACCTGGGGCTTGAACTCAGGAACTGTGAGATCATCACCTGAGCTGAAGTCAGATGCTTAATGACTGAGCCACCCAGGCGCCCCAGAATAAAACTCTTGCAGTAGGAATCTCTTTCCCCTCACCGAGCTCTCCAGCCCCAGAGATATTTGGATTTACATGTTAGCTTTTGATACTGGATCAGCGTGGGGGTGTGGGCCAAGAGGGAGGGGTGCAGGAGTGATTCAGAGAAGGAGAGGAGGTACCAGAGCCCTCCAGGCAGGACATGGAAAAAGAGATTTATATCACGAGGACAGGGATGGCTCTAGTGACAGTGGTACAGATCTTGTGCTCAGAAAGATCCTGAGCTTGGCTTAATGCCCTGTTGTTATTGTCGTCTCGAAAGTTTTAATAATTTTGAACAAGGGGCCCCACATTTTCATTTTGCCCTGAGCCCTGAAAATTATGCCCAGCCAGTCCTGTGTAAGCAGAAGAGTGAGGAGTGGAGGGGGCTTAGCAGATGCTGAGCGGCCCGCCCACAAGGGCCACAGCCAGTGACCATCACCTGTGCTTTCCCAGAATCATTCAACACTTGTAATTCCTATTTAAAAAAATTTTTTTTAATGTTTTATTTATTTCTGAGAGAGGGAGAGAGACAGCATTAACAGGGGAGGGTCAGAGAGAGAGGGAGGTACAGAATCCGAGCTGTCAGCACAGAGCCTGACACGGGGCTTGAACCCACGAACTGTGAGATCATGACCTGAGCCGAAGTCAGACGCTTAACCACCTGAGCCACCCAGGCGCCCCTGTACTTCCTCTTGAACGAAGAGAGATGACATGGATGTGTGTGGCTCTGTCTTTAAGGAGGGGAAGTCGGGGCGCCTGGGTGACCCAGTCGTTAAGCATCTGACTTTGGCTCAGGGCATGATCTCACAATTTGTGAGTTTGAGTCCCACATTGGGTGAGCTCGAGTCACACTTCAGGTGAGCCCCGCTTCTCTCTCTCTCCTCCTCTCTCTGTGCTCCTTGTGGGTGGGGTTCTCTCTCTCTGTCTCTCTCTGCTCCTCTCCTTGCTCACTTGTGCCCTCTCTTTCTCTCTAAAAAAACAAACAAACCACAAAAAACACCTTGCTGCCCCTGATCAGGGTGGGTCTGAATATAACCAGGAAGGCATTTCCCTATGAGCACCTTTCAGACCGTCACCTACGTACTCTGAAGTCCACTTTGGCTGTCCTTGGCCATGGGACATCTTGCTTGTTATGATTTTCCTGCACGTGAGGGTAATATAATGGCTATGTGGTGTTTCTGACTTTTTACCATTCACGTTTCCTGGGTGGGAGCTGCCCTTCTCTTTCCTCACTGGTGCTGCCGTTCACATTGTGCCATCTCCCACCATAGACACAGGGACGTGACCCTGGCTGGGCAGGTCAGAGTGCCCTGTCCCCCCTCATGTCTGCGATTGACTCACTGTGGCTGTTTAGGGGCTACCGAAGCTGAGGTTACATCCGTCCTCTGATTGCGTTGTGATGGAAATTACAGGTCACCCAGAAACAGACTAGTCAGAATACTTCCTGCTTCCTCCTTCCCCTGTAATAACAACATAAGGTTTTACTCCTACTGTTCTTACTCCCTGCGGGAATGTGGGATCCACCCATTGCTCGGATGGGCACAGATCCCTGGAGCTGGTGCAGTTGACTCAGTGGTGGAGTCAGACAACCAAGGGTCTGCAAACTCTTCTAAAATGTCAGAATGTGCGATGCCCGGTGGCTCAGTTGGTTGAGTGTCCGACTTTGGCTCAGGTCGTGATCTTGCAGTTCATGGGTTCGAGCCCTACATCCAGCTCTGTGCTGACAGCTCAGAGCCTGGAGCCTGCTTCGGATTCTGTGTCTCCCTCTCTCTCTGCCCCTCCCCTGCTCATGCTCTGTCAGTTTCTCTCTCTCAAAAATAAATAAGCATTAAAAAAATTTTTTTTAATGTCAGAATGTTATGACCCCTTTTACTGTCTTACTCAGGGCAGAAATAAGACCTGCTTATAACCTTGATTTGGATTAGCGGGAACACCACTGGGTACTATTCATTGATCTTTCATAGAAACATGTATCTAAAAGGTGAGGAAGCATAATTCTCAGAGTGAATTTGAGAGGAGAGCCTTTCGACACAGAACAACAATAAGAACCTTTTGGCAAGAGCTTTCATTTTATTTTGTTTTTAGAAATAGCATTGTGGACGTGTAATTTACATACCATAAAACTCACCCGTTTTGAGTGTACAATTCAATGATTTCCAGCAATTCACAGTCATGCCCCCATCACCGCAGAAACCGTTTTAGAGCACTTCCGTCACCCCCAAAACTCTCTGCATCCAATCCCCACTCCCAGCCCCAGGCAATCGTTCATCTCCTTTCTGCCTCTACAGATTTGCCCTTTCTGGACATCTCATCCGAATGGAGTCATGTCACACATGGTCTTTCTTGTCTGGCTCATTCCATTTATTAAAACGTTTCTGAGGTTACCCACTGTCGTGGGATATATCAATCGTTCATGTCTTTTCATTGCTGTGAAGTATTCTGTTGTATGGCCATACCACATTGTGTTTATCCATTCCCCCATCGGCGGCATTTGGAAGGGTTCCTCTTTGAGGCAATTATGGATAATGCTGTTGTGAATGTTCGCTTACAAGCTGCCATGCAGGGCAGTGGCTCTTTAGGTGATGCCGAATTCCTCTTCACCACAAAACAGCTCTTTCTTGGAAGAGTACATAGGCCTCTGTGAACCTTGCTTTGCATAATGGATAAAGAGTTAAAACTCAGATGCTACCTCTGAGAAGGCAAAATGGCTCTGGGGGGTGTCAGAAGGTCTCAGTTCCTCTACAGGAGAATTCCCCATGTCTCTCTTAGCAAGATGGGGTGAGACCCAGGTGGGGCCATAGTTCTTCCCTGGATTGATACACAGGGATGTCTGGAAGAATCTCTTTTGTCACTGGGGAGGCTAGGCTGAGAAAAGGTAAAGTTGGCACCCCCCACTACTACCACTTGTCCCCTCTCTGTGGAAGGCAGATTTTGTTGGCAAAATCCATTCATTCATTCATTCAACAATACTGCTGAGTGCCTTCTGCATACTAGGTACCATTCTAGGTATTAAGGATACAGGTGTGGCAGAAACAGACAAAAGAAAAAAACAACACACACACACACAAAACCCTGAGCTCATAGAGCTCACTTCTAGTTGGGGGGGGACAGACCATAAAAAATAGGAAAGGTAAAAGGTATGTCACAGGATGATGTGTGTTATAGAGAAAATTAAGCAGGGAAGGCGAACAGAGAATTCCTGGGAGAGGCGGGAAGTTGCTATTTCAAAGAGGAAAGTTGAGGGAGATCAGATTGAAAAGGTGACATTTGAGCAAAACCTAAAGACGTTGTGTTGTCTGAAGCTATCTAACAAATTACCACAGACTTAGCTGCTTAAAATAACCCATATTTATTATCTCACAGTTTCGATAGGTCAGGAGTCTGGGCATGTCTGAACTGGCTTCTCTGCTTCAGGGTTTCCCAAAGTCTGTAGTCAAGGGGTCAGCTGGGCTAGGGTCTCACCTGAAGGTTCAACCAGGGAAGGATCCATTTGCAAGCTCACATGGTTGTTGTCAGAATTTTATTTTATTTTATTTTTTTATTTTTTAAGTTTATTTTGAGAGAGAGAGAGAAAACACATGTGAGCAGGGGGAAGGCAGAGAGAGAGGTGGAGAGAGAATCCCAAGTAGGCTCTGCACTGTTAGCGCAGAGCCCTATGCAGGAATTGAACTCACAAACTGTGGGATCATGACCTGAGCAGAAATCAAGAGTCGGGCAATTAACCAGCAGAGCCACCCAAGTGCCCCTGCTGTCAGAATTTTAGCCCCTATAGCGCTATTGGACTGGAGGGGTCACAATTTCTAGCTGGGTGCCCTTATCTCCTGGCCATGTGTGGCTCTCCAACATGGGAACTTGTGTCATGCGGAAAGAGCCAGCTACTGGGGCGCCTGGGTGGCTCAGTCAGTTAAGCGTCCGACTTCGGCTCAGGTCATGATCTCACAGTTCGTGGGTTTGAGCCCCGCATCAGGCTCTGTGCTGACAGCTAGCTCAGAGCCTGGAGCCTGCTTCGGATTCTGGGTCTCCCTCTCTCTCTCTGACCCTCCCCTGCTCACTCTGTGTCTCTCTCTCTCAGAAATAAGTAAAACATTTAAAAATTAAAAAAAAAAAGAAAAAGAAAAAGCCAGCTACCAAGGCAGAAATTACTGCTTACATAACATAATCACAGAAGTGATATCTTATCACCTGTGATAAGTTCTGCCCATACTCAATGGGAGGGTTTTATGCGAGGGTGTCAGTACCGGGGGCAGAATCATTATGGGCCGTCTTCTAGGCTGCCTGCATAGAGGTGAAAGAGTGAGCCATGGAGGGTCTCAGAGGGAGGAGTGTAACAGGAGGAAGAAACAAATGCAAAGACCATGGGACAGGAGCTTTTCTGGGGTGTTCAAGAAACAGTGAGGAGGCCAGTGTGTCTGGAGTAGAATGTGCAAGGGGTAGGGGAGTAGAGGCGGGGACAGTAGGGGAGTTAATGAGGGGTCAGGTAATGTGGGGACCTTTTTAACTTTTACCTTAAGTGAGATGAGAGTCGCTGGAAGGTTTCAGGCAGAGGAATGGCATGAGCTGGCATTTGTTCTAGATCCTTGATCCTCCACCTGTGGTCTGTGGATCACACTTAAAGCCTGTTAGAAATGCAAAATCTTGAGATCTACCCCAGACCTGGTGATCAGAGACTGCATTTAACAAGATCCCCAGATGATGGGGGACCTAGGTGGCTCAGCTGGTTGAGCATCCAACTTTGGCTCAGGTTATGATCTTGAGTTCGTGAGTTCATGAGTTCAAACCCCGTGTGGGGATCTCTGCTGTCAGTGCAGAGCCCACTTTGGATCCTCTGTCCCCCTCTCTCTGCCCCTTCCCCACTTGCGCTCTCTCAAAATAAAAACTAAAACATTAGAAAACAAAACAAGAACAAAAGATCCCCAGGTGAGTGGAATGCACAGTGAACTTGGGAACTTAGTGGTCCTCGCACATCAGCCAGCATCAGAATCACCTGGAGTGTTTGTTGAACCACAACTTGCTGGTCCCCCAACCCCCAGGGCTTCTGATTCACAAGGTGCAAGGTGGGGACTGAGATTCCACATTGCTAGCAAGGTCCCGGAGATGCTGATGTTGCTGGTCCGGGGACCGTGCTTGGAGAACCTCTGGCCTACAGTGTGCCTGTCCCCAGGGCGCAGGGCTGAGGGAGACAGGTTCTTTCCCTTGAAGTGTCCAGAGCATCAGCCCCTGCTGCTGGCCTCTGGCGGAAGATGACACGTCAGACCCAAAGCTCTTTCCTTGTCATAGGTCCTAGGAAGGTAGACTTTATATGCTCCCCCTTGAAACCACATCTGTGCTATCACACGTGTCTACCCTGGCTCTTTGTTCCATTTGTGCAGTTTCTCCTGGCCGTGGCCATGAGAGGGAACAGGTGGCCACCAGGGCCCTGCTAATAGCTCTTCAGATGTTGCAGCCCATTATTAAGTCGCCCTCAGAGTTTCCTTCTTGAAGACTAAATAATTAGCTACCCTTTTCTGAATCATGGGGTGGAGAGGGTTTGGCCGAATGTAGCTGCCAGACTCAGACAGGGGCATGTGTGGGGGAAATTCTTGAACCAGTGTTGGGGCTGGAGATAAGACGGGGTGGGGGGTTTCAAAAGCTAGACCATCAGACTCCTTCATCTCAGCAAGATCCTCGGAAGTGATGCTGGCAGACGGCATGCAAGATGACAGGTCCAGTGTGGTGCAGAGATCAGCTGGAGGTGAAGGTCACCACTGAGCCAAACATCTTCAGGGATTAGGGGCACCATCAGGGGCACCCCTGCCCCAGTGCAGTCTCCCATCCTAACTCATTCCAGCCCACAGATTGGCACCAGTGGTAATCCTCCTAGGTAGGAAGTGTGCGAGCATCACAAAGATGATGTCCTAGCATGCCAAGGTCAAGGTCAAACTGTGGACCACCTGCATTGGCATCTCCTGGGAGGGTTATTAGGAAATGCAGACCTCCAGGGGTGCCTGGGTGGCTTAGTCGGTTACGCGTCCGACTTTCGCTTAGGTCATGATCTCGCGGTTCGTGGGTTCGAGCCCCGCATCGGGCTCTGTGCTGACTGCCAGCTCAGAGCCTGGAGCCTGTTTCAGTCTGTGACTCCCTCTCTCTCTGACCCTCCCCTGCTCATGCTGTCTCTCTCTCTCTCTCTCTCTCTCCTAGAAATAAATAAAACATTAAAAAAAAATTAAGGAAATGCAGACCTCCAGACCCCACTCCTCCACACACGCATCAGAACCTTGGGGTGAGGAGTCTGAGAATAGGGATATTAACAAAACACCCCCTGCCCCCCACTTCTATGCACAGTCAAGTTTGAGAATGATTGCTAGTGTGGAATGTGGCTCTCTCTCTTCCGAGTGTTGGCCGACAACAAGAAAGAGAAAACCGTCTAGGGTAAATAAAGCACCTAGTACAGTTATTAGTAATCAAAGCAACTTTGTGTGGTGTGTTTCTATTTTGAAAATTAAAAAATACTAATAGCTAGGATTTCTGGAGCAGTTTCTCAGTGACGGGCACTGTGCGAAGGGATGGATATAGAAAGGCCCGTGGAGTCCTCACCTCCATGAAACAGTGGCTGCTAGTGTCCCATTCAGTGAAGAGGGAGCTGAGATGTCTGAAGTCCCATGGCTGCGATGTGGCAGGTGGCATGATTTAGACCCAGTCCTGGCTGATCCTAGAGGCTGAGATTTTAACCTCCACTTTGTCCCTTCCTCCTCCCTAATCCACATTTCTATCCAACTATAAAAAAGAATTAGAGCCACCACGGCCACAGATTCAATGTTATAGGAGAAAGAAACAGAGAGCCACTAATTGTGAACCTACGCTAGTGTTTCACATACATTTTTCTTATTTGCTTGACTCCACACCAGCCCTCAGAGGGAAGTATTAGACCCATTCTGCTGGTAAGGAAAACTGAGGCTCCCAGGGATTAAGGGGCTTACCTGAGGCCACATAGCTATTATGGGGACATGGCTGGACTGGACTCCAGATCTCTTGCAATCATCAAACCCCACTCCCCTTGGTAAAGATGGAGAAGAAAGGGGTCCGACTCTTTACGTGGAATTACTTCGTCATGTCAGCCCTGGGGCTCATACTTAACAGGTGGCCGCCCTTCCTATTGCCAGATCAGCTATTTAATTAGCCTGGAGCCTTCTTACTTCCCTAGAGTTCAGAAACACTGCCCAGGGTTATGCGCACAGCTAAAACAGGATCTGAATGGCATGTTCGGGAAGCCGTATAATTAAAACTGACTTAGGAGACAAGTACCGTCAGCCTGTTTGGCAGAAATAGAAAGTCACCTAACCAGAATGTGTATTGCCCATATGGTTGCCAGGGACTGCTCTTTGCTGTTCTGGCGCTTTTGAATTATAGTAGATACCCTGAGGTTTGTGTTTTGCTCTGCTGTTTCTAACTACCTTCTTAAGGACCCTGAAGAGAAAACCATTATTATGCGTCTGCCATCCGGGGTTGGTCTTGGAGGGGAGGAGATGAGAGGCCAGGTTGCTCTAAGAAGCTGTAGACTGAGGTGAACCCAGAAGCGCCCCCATGAGGTGACTGAAACCTTAACTCTTAATCAACTCAGCCTCTGAGGGTCTGAACTTCAGAACTAGTTTGTTCATCTGCCCATGGGACACCTCCACCTGGGTGATCTACAAACGTCATTGGGGGCGTGTCGTTTTGTCTCCCAGAGTGTCTTAGACAACCCGATTCCTCCACCTCTCTGCGTGGTCCTTGTGGGATGGTGGCTCACGACCTCTGCTCACCTGGTACAGGTGGACGCAGGCCGCATGCTGGCTCCTCTGGATGCAGTGCTTGGTCCAGAGGTAGACACTTAACCCAAGCAGGACCACTTACAGTTTTTCCTTGAGATTTCATTAAAAGTTTTTCTTACTTTTGGATCATAAGCTATTAAAATAAACTCAAGTGCACTACTGGCCATTTTCCTGCCACGTGAGGCAAACCTATCCCAGGAAAAAAAAAGTCCAACATTCAGAGAAAAGCTGCAAAGAGGTGCAATATGAAGAGAGTGAGCCCTTATGAATTCTTTTGCATTTCTAATCCAGCCATGACACTAGGATTTGCCCTTGGACTTCCCAGTTAATGAGCCCATAAGTTTTTTTTTTTTTAATTTTTTTAATGTTTTATTTATTTCTAGGAGAGGGAGAGAGAAAGAGAGAAAGACAACGTGAGCAGGGGAGGGTCAGAGAGAGAGGGAGTCACAGACTCTGAAACAGGCTCCAGGCTCTGAGTTGTCAGCACAGAGCCCGACGCGGGGCCTGAACCCACGCACTGCGAGATCATGACCTAAGCGAAAGTCGGACGCTTAACCAACTAAGCCACCCAGGCCCCCGAGCCCATAAATTCTTTCTTGCTGGATGGAACTGAGTTTCTTCCAGGAGCCCTACATAATACATATCTGAGACCAACATATCCAAATATAAAACCCCAACTCCTCCCCCAGCAAGCCTGCCTTCCTCCAGCCTCCCCTGCCTTCCAGAACCTCATCACTGCTTATTCAGTTACAGCCATCAATTCATTGCCATGACCATGGTTCAGGCTCAAACCACCTCATATCTGGATTGCTACAACACCCTCCCTGCCTCCAGGCTTGTCTATTCTGTGTTGACAGACAGACAGACAGACAGACAGACACACACACACATACACACACACACACACTTGCCAAAATCTTTCTCGGCCTGATCCCTCCTGCCCTTCTATGGGGTAACTTACCAGGTTGCCAGGCATCTGGCCTCCCCCACATGTTAACCTCACCTGGCACCACCCTCCCCTTGCTCCAGCCAGAGAACTACTTGGCAGTTCTGACTGTCACCACTAAGCTAATGAGCATGCCACTTGGGGAGGGTGTTCCTAATCCTTTCTGTGCCATGGACCCCCTGCCAATCTGTTGAAGTCTGTAGACCCCATCTCAGAATAATGTCTTTAAATCATCGAGTGGAATATGCAGGACTATAATGCAATGATAGTTCTTTATTTAATGTTTGTTTGTTTATTTATTTATTTTCACATATTTCATTTTGAGAGAGTGTGACAGCAGGGAAGGGGCAGAGAGGAAGGGAGAGAGAATCCCAAGCAGGCTCCTTGCAGAGCCTGATGTGGGTCTCAGTCTCAGAAACCATGAGACCCATGACCTGAGCCCAAATCAAGAGTCGGACACTTAACTGACTGAGCCACCCAGGTGCCCCTGAAATGATAATTCTATTGAAATACACTTATCAAAAATTTAAAGCCAATTTAAATATGGTAATGTATGTTGTTCATTAATGCATTAAATAGAAAGATCTACTAGTTGCGATTTTCAAACAGTAAAGAATGTAAATTAAATTTCAAGTTATTCACAACAACTGTAATGTGATGTGAATGTGCCTGATTTCTATTGGCTTCTATTTCTATTGGTGACAAACCCAGGTAAAAGTTAATATTGTTGTGATTTGCTGCCTGCATCCATAATGAAAGGAGATACTGAATTGCATGCAGAGGTTAGTGACAATGGAGATATAACTCCTTTCCTTCCCAAGTTCAGGGGCCCCGCAGAATTCCGAACTGGGGGTTTTCCCACCGAGACCTGGGTGGGTGCCAGCTGCCTTGGCTGCACAGGCACAGCCTTGGTCTGAGTCCAGATTACACGTCAAAGCCCGGACTTCAGGTTCCTGTGCAGAGCAAGAGAGGCTCGCAGAGAGGGGGACCCTGTCTTGGAGTGACATTGACAAATGACTTCGAACCGACTTCTTGTTCATGCTTTCTTTGGAGGCAGAATGGCACAACTGTGAGGAGCTGGGCCTTCAGAGTTAACCAAACTGCATGTTTGTCCTGTCCCTGTCACTCTTCACTTGGCTCTTCATCTAGGGTGACTCAATGTCCTTCCCAGAGCTCCCATTCCTCATCTGGAAAATGGGACGATGACACGACCCCCCCTCGTAGGGCTCTGATGAGGGTCACAAAAGAACACACGTGAAGTGCTCAGCTCTTCATCCTAACAGTGACTCCAGAGTTGGAAGCATCCATATTACCTATTGTTGTGGTCCATGTGCTCATTCAACAGGCATTTATTTTTTATTATTTTTTTAATGTTTTATTTATTTCTAGGAGAGACAGAGAGAGAGACAGCATGAGCAGGGGAGGGTCAGAGAGAGAGGGAGTCACAGACTGAAACAAGCTCCAGGCTCTGAGCTGGCAGTCAGCACAGAGCCCGACGCGGGGCTCGAACCCACGAACCGCAAGATCATGACCTAAGTGAAAGTCGGACGCTTAACCGACTAAGCCACCCAGGCGCCCTCAACAAGCATTTATGAAGCACCTATTGTTTGCCAGGTGCTTTACATACGTGGAAATATTTGATAACCCCAGGTAGGTTCTATTACGTCCATTTAAAATAACTGCCTGCATTGGAGGAGGGGTGCTTGGTTTTCTCAGACAGTTTTAAGTCTTCAGGGATTAAGCTATCAAATAACCCCAAAGGATTTGGGGTCCCCAAATCGCTGTGCCCACCTCATGGTTATCTGAGAATTGAAAGTTGAATCTGTGTAAGAGGTTTATAGCAGGGTCTGGGACACAGTCTCAGAAAGGTTAACTATTCTTCCTGGGAACACCTGGCAAACTCTTGCACCTTTCTCAAGTCCCCCTCATCCCGACCCCTCCTGCTTCCCCATGTCTCCCCCCAAAGTGCCCATCGCAGTAGACACCCCTTTTCTGTAAAGCCCTTTCCCCACCAAGCACCGTTTCCATCAGTGCCGAAGAAACATTATGGATAAATATCATTAAGCGGTTAGGAGTGCACACTGTGGATTCAGAGACCAGTGCCAGCAGCTGCAGCTGTCGTGCTTTCTAGGAGGGGCTCTACCTCCCTGCACCNAAGAGGAGTCAACAGCAACAGCAGACCAGACACAGATACCGAGTGCCCACTCTGGCCAGCCACTGTGCTAGATGCATAGCGAGCGAGGCAGAGGACGATGAAATGCAATCACGCCTGTGACGTGTCGAGCAGTGCCTGCCACGTGCTACGAATAAAATATTACATGCTAAAAAATGTATACCTGTTAGACTTTTACACACAATATATACACGTTTGCACATTACACCTTTTGTTTATTACTTGCACGTTCGTTTCCTCAGTTGGCCCTGGAGAACAGGCAGGGCAGAGATTTTAAGCCATTTTTAGTGATGAAAAGACAGGAGTTGATGAACTGGTGACGGACAACGGGAGATGGCTGGGCATTTTAAAAAGGGAACCAGCGGAGGGCAATGTTCCACTTCAAATCCCTCAGTGCAGGGTGGGCCCCGATTCTCTGGCCCTGGGGTGGGAGAAGCGGTTGCGGGGAGGAATCCAGCCCTGGGCGCCCCCAGAGACGCGAGCCCGCGGGACAGAATGGACACGCCCGGAGGCGCACGCTCGCTGGCGCGGAGCTTCGAGCCGGCAGAGGCGCGCACGTCGCGGGCGCGCCGCTGGGGGGCGCTGTGGGGCCGCCCCGCGCCAGACCTGTTGAGCCGAGGGCGCAACTCGGGCAGGTTTAGGGTAAAGGGGCGCTCCGCTCTCTTCGCGCGCCCCTGCGGCCCCGGCCGCCGCACCTCCCTCGGGGGTGCCCCACGCCCCACCTTATCTTAAGGCTGGGGTTCGTTTGGCCTCTGCGTTCCTCGCCGCAACAGTTCTAGGCTCGTCGGGTGGGGCGGGAATAAAGTTTGTCCAACCTGGACCGGGAGAGGGCTGGATGGGGAGGACCCTCCCCGCTCCAGACTCCATGGTGGGCAGGACTGTGTCCCCTCGGCTTCAAGGCTGTTCCGGGGGCTCTGCTCTCGGTAGGTGCCAGCCCCCGGGCCGACCGGATGGGCTGACCCGC
>NW_027531893.1:14293535-14293788 GCF_008692635.1 Crocuta crocuta | reverse complement strand
CCCCCCCCCCCCCGCCCCGGGCCCCCCCCGGCCCCGGCGTCTCCAGCCCCGCCTGCGCCGGGGTCGCTGCAGTCCCCGCGGCCGCCCCGGGCTCCCTCCCCAGGCGCCCCGGCCTCGTTCCAGCCAAGGGGAGCGCCTCGGGGGGAGCGCCGGACAGCGAGGGTGGCCGAGGCGGGGGCTCTGGGCGCCCTAGCTCTCCCAACCTGGGAGGCGGCCCCGACTCCGGGAGCCTGAACGCAGGGAAAGGGAAGGA
>NW_027531893.1:14194379-14293508 GCF_008692635.1 Crocuta crocuta | reverse complement strand
ACGTCTGGGGCCACCCGGCTGCCTTTTTCATCCTTTCCCCCTTCGCTTTCTCCCCCCACTCCCTGTTGGCGAGGGCAAAGTGGCCGTGGCGGCGCCATGCCCGGGCCGGAGTGAGCGCGCGAGGGCGAAAATGGCGTACATCCAGGTAGGGCTGAGGCTGGGGGGCAAGGTCCGCGGTGCGGGTGGGGGGTGCCGCGCCCCCTCGGGCTGTGAGCCCGCCGAAGGGAGGGCACACGGCTGGGCTCCCATAAACTTGCCTCGAGAAAAAGGGTTCCCGAGGGCACGCAACCTGTGCAGCGGCGGGGGGCCGCCCCAGGAGAGGGGGCTGNCTTCTCAGCCCCCCGCCCCCCCCGTACCCCACCCCTGGGGAGGGGCCGCCGGGAGGGCGGCCCGGGACACGCCAGCCACCCGGCCCGCCAGCTGCCGTTGCCGTGGTGACAGCTCTGGCTAATTGGCCGGCGGAACGAGCCTGAGGCAGCTGTTCCGGCCAGGAGGGACAAGGACGTCGTCTCTCCCGGACACTGGGTGCCGAGGGGTGGGGGACACTCCATAGGCGTGCTGTTAATGGGGGCGGGAGCAACCGATCACTTTCGGCCATTGCATTGTGGTCTGGGAGTTGTGGACCCCCATCACCTTGAGGAAACTCTCACAAGAATCCTTGGACTGAAATAATTTCCAAGCACCGTTTTTGAGGGGAGGCTGCTTTGACTACGAGACCTTTTCCTTCTCTACCAGGGGAGGTGGGGGAAGTGGCGACAGGTCAGCGCCAAGGTCATGCAGTCAGACCTGCAGTCAGACCGTTGAGCTGCTTGCTTTCTGGGGTTGGCTCCTCAGAGCTCAGCAGAGAAGCCTACGGGTTCCTGCATTTAGGGTGCATCTGGGCTTACTTCTCCTCCCCTCGGCTACAGCTGGGGGGGCTGCTGGCCTCGCAGTTCCCCACTGGTCACATCTTGTCCTCAGACTTTTCCGCCTGCCAGGAACTCTGTCTTGGTCTCCTCATTCCTCTCCTGGTTTAGATTTGTTCCATTGGCTTCCATGGAATCTCTAGGTCTTTTCAAGTTCACTGAAGGTCACATTTACTGTACACGTGCTGTGTGCCGAACGCTGTTGGGGGGCTATTCAGCAGTCACTCAACAAACACTTGAGTGACCACCTACTATGTGTGGGCACTGGGGATACAGCTGTGAAAACAGCATGGTCTCTGCCCTTCAGAATGCACAGTCCAGTTAGAAATAAACAGTATTAGAACATGCTTCTGTGGCTTTTAATAACCACCTTCAGGACAGAGATTAGTGACTTGCCCAAGGTCACACAGCTGCTTAGGGGTCATGGTGGGATTTAAAAGGAAGGCTGGTGAGAATCAGTGGGGGATTTGTTCAGCAGCTAATATGAGAATGGCTTGGTGATACTACCTTTCTTTCTAGAACAAGGTGTGAAACTTTTTCTATAAAGATCCAGAGAGTAAATTGTCTTTCTGGGAGGGCTACGTGGTCTGTGTGGCAAATATTCAACTCTGACCATGACGCCAGACAGCCATAGATGCGTAGATAATAGTAAATGCATGGGCGTGGCTGGGTTTCAATAAAACTATTTTATTACTTCTGATTTTTTGCAACCATTTAAAAATGTACAAACCCCGCTAAACTGGACCAGACAGAAACAGGTTGCAGGCCGGATTTAGCCTTGCAAGTCATAGCTTGCCAACCTCTGTCCTAGACTATCTGGGTTCTCCTTCTTTCTGTTTCTTTCTGGCTTGAATCAGTGCTCCTCCATCCAGTCAAATACATGAATCCAGTGGACCTGGTGCGAGGCAAGACTTAGTGTGTCTTCGCTTCTTCCTTCCCCTCTTCCTTTTCCTTGGTTTCTCTCATTTTGCACCTGGGGTTTGAGAAAGCTGCATGATTGGGCCCCTTTGGTGGCCTAGTCTCTACTCACATGGTGTCTTTTGATCGCCACACACCCAGGAAATGCTTTCCTCTATGAAAAGAACAGGCGTGGAGTGTTGTGAAGAAGCACTTTATCCTTGCACTTTATTTGAAGGATTTTCACGTACTTTCTTTTGTAAGTGCATGAGGGCATGAGGGCTTGAGCTTTTTCCTGCGTCAGCCAGAGAGGACAGGCTCTGGTGCCTCGTAGCATCCAACTGGTCTTGACAAACCACCTCGTTCTCATAAAGCCACAGAAAGAGTGCAGATATTTTGTAGCGGAGCAGCACACGCAAGCATTTGCATAGTCTGAGTCCAAGCTCAGCCATTCTATTAGAGAAAAGAGGTAACTAAGGTTCAGAGTGGCCCCTTAACTTACGCAAGTCACGTGATTGGCCGGTGGTGCCGCCAGCACTAACACTTAACCATGCAGCTCTGTGTGGCCCCCAGGCATCTTCAGGTCTTGCTGTGTATGGCTCCCTGTTTTGCTTTTGGAAGAGTTTGTGATTAGTGCCTGAGACTTTGTTTCCCAAGCCACAACTATTCCCTTATCACTTTAAGGATTTTGAATTTTTTGTAAGCTATCACTTGTACCATATTTATTTAATACTTTTTCCTATAAATGGACTTATTTTTTTTAATTAAAATCATATTTTTTGCAAGTGTTAGAAATCGGTTAACACACAATGATACCAAAGGGAGATCTCCTCCTGGAAAGAGAAGTGAAAGAGAGGATAACTTTCTCCCTCTTGATTTGAAGTTCTGAGTTTGAGTTCGTCTCTGGGATATATCCTAATCTACCTGGTTTACTGGGCCCATTCATCGGAAGTCCCTGTGACTCTTCCCTTGAAGAGGGGGAGGGAATTTGTGCCTTGGAAACCCGTGAGAAGAAGTGAGGGTGGGAGGTGGGGCTGAAAAGGGAGGTAGCCCCACCCCCTCCGCCCCCCAGGACCAGATTATGGCTTCCTTTTGGGCTCCCTGTGTTTGTGGGTGGTCATAGAAACTCTCCACCATCACCATTGGAGCAGAATTGTAAGGTAGGGCCTCCGGGAGGGTGGAGGAGCCAAGTGACATCCACCGTGTGCCTGCCTGCATGTTAGCTAATCATGTCCTTTTGGGGTGGCTTCATGGCTATTTCTGTATAGGAAGGTTTGCTCTTCCCAAGCGTGGCTGCATTGGATAGCATGACTATCTATCCACCCGCTCTGATTCATAACAGCATACGGTGCAAATCAAATCGAAATGCTAAAGTTTCCCATTTATTTGGTGTTGGTTAGCCAGGAGGTTACCAGCAGCCCGGCAGATAGCAGCACCTTGTTAGGGAGTCGGCTCCCTTCCCAGGATGACAAGTGGAAAGATGCAGGGCTTTTTTTTTTTTTCCCTCTCTCTCTCTCTCTCTCTCTTTCTTTTTTCTTTTCCGAGTTGATGGAATATTGCTAAACTGGTCTTGTCTCTCTTTTTGTAATTCTCTCACCCCCGACGCCCCTTGGCTTCTCCGTGGGATCTCTAAAAGGGCAGTTGGAACCTTTAAACGAGGTGGGTTAATTTGATGATTCGTGTGGTCTGGTTTTTGATCAAGAAGCACTTGCCTTTCGTTTTGGAGTCTTATGTGGGGCTGTGGGGTCGTTGGATGTGAAGGCAGTCACTAGGTGTTACGAGCGGCACAGTTTCGCTGCGTTTCTGTGGAAGGGAGATCCCGATGAAAAGACACTAAAGCA
The DNA here is from genome assembly GCF_008692635.1 of Crocuta crocuta. Classification (NCBI taxonomy): domain Eukaryota; kingdom Metazoa; phylum Chordata; class Mammalia; order Carnivora; family Hyaenidae; genus Crocuta; species Crocuta crocuta. Next base: position 14,289,865 of record NW_027531893.1, on the reverse strand, counting down.
GACAAGGTGGCTCTCCCTCCCCACCCCCTCCTCACTCCGTTTGATTACCTCTGTTTACTGTCCTGTCGCGGAGATTTTTTTTTTTCCCAAAAAAAATCTTTTAGCTTTGCTTTCAAGAAGACAGAGTAATATTCATTGTGTTTTCGAGAACATATTGTATAGCCCTCATGATGCTGTATAAACCACCCACATGTCAAGCACGGCATTCGCATAAACTACAAAAGGGAATACCTGCGAATGTTTTGCTCGCTATTAAGGGCTCCAGCGAGGTGGTGTTTGCCATCTTTGTGCCTGCAGTTGGTAAATAGAAACAGAAAACATTTTGTTCTAAGTGTTCAGCAGCAGAGACAGACCTCCTGAATGTCATTATTTCTCATCAGGGATCAGCTGCTTGTAATTTCGGGTGTTTTTCCTTTTCCTCCTCTCCNCAAAGGCCTCAGGGTTTTCTTTCTAGAATCTCCGATCTGCTACTGTGCAGATGGACTTGCAGGCATTGCTGTCAGAAGTGTTATGAGTCCAGCTGTTGCCAGTCGAGTGAGGACGAGGTTGAAATTCTGGGACCTTTCCCTGCCCAGACTCCTCCCTGGCTGTAAGTAAAACTGCTCTGAACTTCCTTGAAGGTGACCTCAAGACCTTTCTTTTCCCGGTTTCCGAGAGGGGGTGCGGGCAGGAGGATTGGGGTATGGAAGAGGGAAAGGCCAGGTGTCCGTTGACCTCTCTGCTGCTGACGGCGCCGCGCTCTGTGCCTCCCACGTTTTTGGGCAGGCGGGTGAGGCCGGCTGGCGGAGAGCCTGTCGTTGAAGTAGTTTCACGTCGGCTCCCCTGAGATACGGGCTGTGCAGTGCTAGGCGTGTGGGCACTTGTGATCACGGTGAGTATCGCTGCAAGTGGAGAAAGAGCTCGGGGAGCATCTATCTGGATGCTTCAAGGGATGTCCAGATTCCGAAGGTTTCCATCCAAGCCAGGATGGCAAACTGTCCTACCGCCTGACCCGGCGCTTGGCACATAGTCGATGCTCAATAAAAACTGCTACGTGGGCGGTAGAGGGAATGAACAAGCAAATGCCTTTTTGCTGGTCTGAACGAGAACTCCAGAAGCAGGGAAGCAGAAGAGCACCCCCAGGCCCCATCCTGTCCTCCAACGCTGTTCATGTTCTCTCTGGCATCTCTCATTTTATTTCTAATTCGTGCTCCTCCCGCGCCTGCATACAACATCTCCATCTGCCAGTCGCTCAGATATTTTGGGAACGCAGTTTTGAAGCTTCTCAGCCACGTGTCTGGTCCACCTCTCTGTGGCTGAGAGAGGAGCATGGCCAGAGAGCCTGGGCTGAGTCTGGAAGTCCAGCACCGAGAAGGGGCCTGGCCATCCTTGAGGACAGGTTCTCGTGACAGAGTGGGAGGCCCAGAGAGGGCAAGAGGCGGTGCAAGGGCCCACAGCCAGAGCCTCCGTGGGAACCCGGTGCTGTTTCAGCTAAATCTTGTGGAAGTCCATGGTGTCCCCTCTTTCCCTTCAAGTTGGGGGTCATGGCTCCCTCCTCTCATCTGCTCTTAGCAGCAAGCATCGAACATTTCCATACATAGCAGAATGGTCTGCAGCAGGCTCCATGCATTCAAATCCAGTTCCTCCTACTTGTTTCTAGTTCTGTGACCTTGGGCAAGTCATTACATCTCTGGGCCTTGATTTCCCATCTGTAAAATGGGGGTGATAAAAATCATAGTGTTTATCTCCTATGGTTGTTGTCGTGACTGCATGGATCTGTACACAGAAAAGCACTGCAGGGTGACTGACACCTGGTTGGCAATCATAAATGTAAGTGATTCATCTAACCCTGTCGGGTCTCGGTTTTCTCATCTGTAAAGTGAGAACAGTAATAGAACTTATTATATAGGGATGTGATTAAGCATAACCTGCTTTGCAGAGTAGTAAGTAATCACTTTTTTATTCTTTTATTATTATTATTATTTTATTGTTTATTTTTGAGAGAGAGAGAGAAAGCACATGGGTGCAGGGGAGGGACAGAGAGAGAAGGGGGAGACAGAGAATCTGAAGAGGCCTTTGTGCTGACAGCAGAGCCTGATGTGGGATGTGGGGCTCAAACCCACAACCATCATGACCTTGGCCGAAGTTGACCCTTAACCAGCTGAGCCACCCAGGTGCCCCAGTAATCATTTCTGATATATTTCTGTTATTTGTAGTTTTTTTTTTTTTAAGGAAGAGAGAGTGTGTAAGTTGGGGAGAGGGGAAGAGGGAGAAAGAGAATCTCAAGCGGGCTCCACGCCCAGCGCATAGCCCAAAGTGGGGCTTAGTCTCACAACACTGAGGTCATGACCTGAGCCAAAATCAGGAGTTGGATGCTCTTTTTTAAATTCTTTTTAGGGATGCCTGGGTGGCTTGGTCGGTTAAGCATCCGACTCTTGGTTTCAGTCAGGTCATGATCCTCCAGTTCGTGAGTTTAAGCCCCACTTCGGGCTCTGTGCTGATGGTGCTGGGCCTGCTTGGGATTCTGTCTCCCTTTCTCTGTCTTCTGTCTCTGTGGCCCTCCCTAGCTTGTAGTCTCTCACTCTCTCTTTTGAAATAAATAAATATACTTAAAAAACTTTTTTAAATGTTTATTTATTTTTAAGAGAGAGACAGAATGCAAGTGGGAAAGGGGCAGAAAGAGAGGGAGACAGAATCCGAAGCAGGCTCCAGGCTCTGAGCTGTCAGCACAGAACCCAACATGGGGCTTGAACTCACAGATGGTGAAATCATGACCTGAGCCAAAGTCGGACGCTTAACCAATTGAGCCACTCAGGTGCCCCAGGAGTTGGATGCTCTTGACTGAGCCACCCAGGAGCCCCACTAGAGATTTTTTAAATTGGTGTAAAGATAGTGTTAAGAGGGTGGAGATGTTTGGTGAAACCAGTCATTAATCAAGGTCATTCCCATTTTCTAGTGCCCTTGGTGGCAGAGCTTGGCTCAGCCCACCCGGTATCTTGAAAGCCATCCTCAGACAGTGCCAGCTCTGTGAGGGCAGGGTTTTTATCTGTGTTGTTCACTACAAAAAATAGTTATTGACCTACTGGCAAAAATTGGATGCTGAAAGTGCCAGTCATTTGGTTGAAACCTTACAGTTTCTTTGGTAATTATTTCTGGAGGATGCCCTGTGTGCCAGGCACTATGGGATGCAGAGGCTAGCGAGTCTCATTAGTGCGCTCAGGAGGTTTTAAATCTGGTACAGCGGATAAGGCAGGTACGTAGGTCCAGCCACCCCTGGAGTTGTGCATTCACAGCCTGCACACCCATATGGCAGTTCTGCATAGGGTCTTGCTATGGAAAAAATCCAGGGGTAATGGCTTCAGGCATAGCTGGATCCAGGGGCGCACATGTTGTCATGGGCATGCATTGGTGCCTTCTCTCACTCCCTCTCTCTTTCTGTTTCTTCTGTATTGGCCTCATTCTTGAGCTTGTTTTCTTTGCTTCATTCTCAATAGCAGCAAACAAACCAGGGAAGGCTCTCATTGTCCTGGTTTGGGTCATGTGCCAATCACTTTTGCTTGGAGGAAATGGGGCTAGGATCATGCCTGGATTGTCTGACCACCCTAGAGCCAGGGAAAGGGTCATTCCCACCTGACACACATGAGCTAAGCTAAGTAGACCAGGGATTTGGCAAACTTTTCCTGTAAAGGGCCAGACAGTGAACATTTTAGCCTCATGGGCTTAGTCTCTGTCTCAACCACTCACTTCTGTCGTTGTAGCGTGAAAGCAGCCATAGACGACGCGTTAATGATTGGACCTGGCTCCAATCTTACTTCATTTACAAAATCAGGCAGCAGATTTGGCCCCATAGTTTGCTGATCTTTGTATTAGGCAATTTTTAAGTTCATTTATTTACTTTGAAAGAGAGAGAATGAGCTGGGAAGGGGCAGAGAGAGGGGAAGAGAGAGAATCCCAAGCAGGATCCACACTGCCATCTTGGAGCCTGATGTCGGGCTCGAACTCATGAACCGTGAGATCATGACCCGAGCCAAAATCTAGAGGGATGCTTACTGACTGAGCCACCCAGCTGCCCGTCAGTGGAGAATCCTGATGGACGTTGAAAATCAGTCAGGTACCTGTTTTCCCCAGATAGCCAGATGTTGAGTATTACAGACACATGGCCTGCGTTCTAGCACTGAGCTGGAGGGCAGTTGCACTTTACCTGGGCTGCTGACCCCTTGTGCAAGCAGGGGACTCTTTCAGGGGGTAAGGGGTTGGGACCCTTTGGGAAGACACTTTGGTTTTGCCACAAGCAGAGAGAGGGCTGGACCCTTCCCAGCAGGGCTTACACACCACACAACTCCAGAAGGCTCCATTCACCGGGTCGTCTTTGTGATTGATAACACCCAGAGCTCTGCAGTCTAGAGCCTGAACCTTCCACGCTTCCCAGGATGAATATCTTGCGTCCTGGGTAGCAACTTAGTACCTTTGTGGCACACAACATAATGCAAAATGTTAAGAGAAATCTGTAAAGGGGAGGCGGGTTAAATCATTCAGAAAGTGAGTTTACAGCTTGTGCTTTCCCCAGATTTATTTACCAAGTGGGCAGTTGCATGTTATGAAACAGGCAGGGAGTAGAAATGTCAAGTGTACAGGCTTTGCAGTGCTGTTCCTACTGTGACATTTGAGCGAAGAACCACAGGATGTGCCTCTCTGTGGGGCAGCAGGTGACAGATGAGCTGGTCCTTTGTGTGTGTGATTTGGGGGGACACACCATTAATTGTCACATATACTCCTATCACTTGGATCCTCCATTCTTTCCTTGGCTGGGCTGGGCTGGGGAAGGTCAGGAAAACTACAATCCCACTGGCTCTTTTTGGAGCAATGCCAGAAGCCCCTCACTGAACCTAGTCAGGTTATTTCTTTGTCCAGCAAGCACGTATTGCATACCTACTATGTGCACAGCTCTTACAGGCCTCACACGGGATGCCCTGCTCAGTGGTTTGGGGCATGCACCTCAGAGGCTGGTATTGCTGGACTTCATTGGGAGTTTAACAGAGGTGCAAAATAATTATCCGTCCCAACCCCCACCCCACCAGGCTTCCGGGCTTCCATTCCCCAGTGTGTAAAGGGGATGAGGGTTGTGAATAACAAAAGTAAACTCCGGATTGTTTTAAGGATGAAATGAGATTCAGACAGAGCATCTAACACAGCGCCTGGCACGTAGTTGGTGCTCAGCACCTGGTACTTTGATCAAGATAAGTACAGTTGTCCCCCCACCCCCCATTTAAGAAATGTACCCTGCTGTGGGAGCTGTGACAAGAAAAGCACTCAGATCATCCTGAGACCAGATAAGTCAGATAAGAGTCCCAAGAAGGGTGTATTCATTCCTTCATTTACTGAGAAAATGAATATCGAAGAGTCCACACGTGCCAGACTCAGTGCCAGGGCAGGGTCCGTGGTGAATAAGACACTGCCCTGCCCTCGTGGGGCCAGGACCTGGCATCAGATGCAGAAGACAAGCCACAATGAAAGGGGAGTTATGAGAGTTGTTAAAGGGGGAAAGAAGGTGCAGGGCTAAGGGCTGATGGGCTAAGGAGGAGGTGACAGGGACAGGGTGGGGCCACTCTGGGGAGGTGCTGTTGAAGCGGAGACCTGACTGATGAGAAGGAACCTCACAGGAGATGGAGATGGGAAGAGCATCCCAAGCGGAGAGAACAGCATGGCTCGGCTGGCTGTGTTGGAGGAAGGGCTAGGAAGCCTGGGGGGCGCAGAGAGGGCAGGGGCGGCCCCCACGCGGTCTTCGAGGACTGGACCGGAGCTCCAGGGTGTGATCTCTGTCAAGCTGGGTGGGGCCTCACAGGTGGAGGTGCTCAGGTGGTTAGTTCTGCCTTCTTTGACAGGTGCTGCTACTTTCATTTAAGGGAGAGAGAGAATGCATGATACAGTATGATTGCATTTCTTTGCCTTCTCCTCCACATTTCATCTGCTATATTCACTTCTTACAGACCAGGAACAGGAGGCAAGCAAGGACTGGGCATCTTCCCCTCCTCCCTCCGCAATATGCCCGGTCTTGTCCTGGCTGTGACCCTTATATTTCTTTGGAAGAACATCAGATCAGTCTCATTTCATGCCCAGGATGCATCTGAAGACCGCCTAGAATTGGAAGCTTGCATTTTTCAAGACCAACTCGGGTGCAGGCTTAAATGTCAAGTGGTGGGTAGGGACGCAGTCTTGGAAAGTATCAGTCTATAGCCACAACAGCTTAGGGGCATGTTATTAGCAGCATCCATCTCACAGGCCACGCCTCCAGTTTCCTCCGCCCCTTTCCTCTCTCCCAAGTGCCCTTACCTAGCTTTACGGGAATTGTAAAAACAGGTTGGAATAATACCAGCTAAAATGTATTGAGCGCATTCCTACTACATAACCAAGAACTGTTCTAAGCATTTTATATGTGTTAACTCATTCATTGTTCATTGTAATCATACAAGGTGGGTACTATTATTATTCCCATTTTGCAGATGGGTAGATGGAGGCACAGAGAGAGGAAGGGCCTTGCCCAAGGTCACCTAGGCAGGGTTCAAACCTAGAGGTTCTGCTCTTCATTACTACCCTGTGTCTCCCTACCCCGTGACACAGTGTTTTTGATTCTTTCAGTGCTTTTCATCCTCATTGGAAGCACGTGGTATCAGAGCTGCTGCTCATTTTTATCTGTTTCTTCACATCGAACTATTGTTCTTAAATCATTCATTCTCAGCACCTTTGTAGCTATCGCCCTGACACTCCAAGAACTCTTGAGTGACACTGTTATGGGGTGTTTTGTAAATATTTATTTATTTTGAGAGAGAGAGCACACGTGCGTGTGAGTAGGGGAGGGGCAGAGAGAGAGGAAGAGAGAGAATCCCAAGCAGGCTCCATGCTGTCAGTGCAGAGCACTGTGCGGGGCTCAAACTCACGAACCATAAGATCATGACCTGAGCCAAAATCAAGAGTTGGACACTTTAACTGACTGAGCCACCCAGGAGCCCCTGTTATATAGGATGTTTTTTTAAAGATGTTAAAGTAGAGACACACTGAGGGTTGAAATAGCAGGGCATTTTTCAGCAGAAGCCATTTGCAGAAGATCAAATGGGTCTAAACCACCCTCAGGTGCTTTCCAGACAGAAGACCAACAGACCTGGTCTTGACTTTGCCAAAGTGGCGCCCCCATGTGGCAATATCCTGAGTTAAGTATCCCTCCCCGCGGTCTGGCCTTTGAATTACGTACACTCTTGACAGATTGTTCTAAATTGGAAAGTATTTATTCAGTATCGTTTCACGTTTTGTGCAAAACGTAGGATGTTATTGGGGCACCTGGGTGGCTCAGTGGGTTAAGTGTCTGACTTCAGCTCAGGTCGTGATCTCATGGTTCATGAGTTTGAGCCCCATATTGGGTTCCTTGCTGTCAGCGGGGAACCGCTTTGCAGCCTCTGTCCCTCTCCCCTCCCCCATCTCTGTCCCTCTCCCCACTCATGTGTGCGCTCATGTGCACGCTCTCTCTCAAAAATAAATAAACATTAAAAAAAAAAGTAAGCTGTTTTTGAGAGCTTAGGGCCACCACACGGATTCAGGTTTGTCTTATTGCAAGTAGTAGAAGTTGGATCTGGGACAGTTTCATCATGGGTCTGTCCTCCAAGGGAGAGAGATGCCAGTCCCTGGAGTTTTCTTGACGACCGTTGAGACCTCTTCTTTTCCTGCAGGATGGCCAGCCGGAGCAGTGACAAGGATGGGGATTCCGTCCATACAGCCAGTGACGTCCCTCTGACCCCACGGACCAACTCCCCAGATCGAAGATGCTCGTCGTCAGACACATCCAAGTCTACCTACAGCCTGACGCGGAGGATTTCAAGTAAGCGCCTCTGCTGTGATGTCCAGGGCGCGCGGCTCAGCAGTCCTGTGCTGCCCCGCCTCTGCTCAGAGCCCGTGATCCAGCCCCGTTAGCCGAGACCCCAGGACAGGAGGGGCGGGCTGGCTTTCCCAGATCCTCGGCAGCATCCCTGCATGGAGCGGTGTGAGCAAAGGGCCTGCCTCGGCCTCCCTGGAGTGGCCAGGGCAAGGTAGGGACTGTGGCCGTTGGGGAGCTAATGCCCCATGGAAAGGGGGCAGCTGCTACTTGGCGCCTGCTGCGTGAGATCGTGGGCTCCAAGTTACCTGACTTCTCTGAAGAGACTGGCAGTCTGTGTTTCTATGTGATGCTTCCTTTGCTTTGAAACCCGACAAAATGTATCTATGGCTCACATTTTGTCTCCAGGCCCCCAGTTTGTCTGCTCTGATGTACAGCATATGTGTTTGACCAAGTGGCATGATTTGGGTGGGGAGGAGAAAGAAGGATAAAGCCCAAAACTCCCAGCCTCCCCTCACTTCCCGGAAGTATCTCCACTGTCTCATTCAGTTGTCTGCAGTTCACTTAACAGAGGAGGGAAAAACTTAAAGTTCATGAAATAAATCCACTCCTGTGGAAATATTGGTGTCTAATCTTTCCTGGAGTAAATAGGGAAGAAAAAGGAAGCAGAGAAAAGTTCAAGGGCTTGAAAGAGTGCAAAAGAGACGTGAGGCTTCTCTAGGCCTCAGTCTTTCCATCTGTAAAATGGGAGGGCTGTTCTTGACTTACGCTGTCCAATGCATGTTGCTGGTGAGCATTTAAATGGGGGGCTAATTGAGACATGTATGCGTTATGNACCTAAGCGAAAGTCGGACGCTTAACCGACTAAGCCACCCAGGCACCCCGAGAATTTATTATTTTTAAAAAATATTTTTTAACATTTATTCCTTTTTGAAAGACAGATTGTGAGCAGGGGTGGGGCAGAGAGAGAGGGAGACACAGAAGCCAAAGCAGGCTCCAGGCTCAACTGTCAGCACAGAGTCCGACACGGGACTCAAACCCACGAGCAGTGAGAAAATGACCTGAGCAGAAGTCTGACGCTCAACCGATTAAGCCACCAGGCGCCCCAAGAGAATTTAAACTGTCTCACTAAAATGTTTTTATTGGTGCGCCTGGGTAGCTCATTTGGTTAAGTGTCCAACTTCGGCTCAGGTCACGATCTCACGGTTTGTGGGTTTGAGCCCTGTGTCTGGCTCTGTGCTGACAACTCAGAGCCTGGAGCCGGCTTTGGCTTCTGTGTCTCCCTCTCTCTCTGCCCCTCCCCTGCTTGTGCTCTGTCTGTTTCTCAAAAATAAATAAATGTAAAAAAAATTTAAAAAAATAAAATGTTTTTATTTTGATTATATGTCAAAAAATTTAATTTCATCCATTTCTTTTTTTTATATTTTTTTAATGCTAATTTATTTTTTGAGGAGAGACAGAGAAGAGTGCAAGAAAGGGAAGGGCAGAGAGAGAGAAAGAGAGAAGGAGATACAGAATCTGAAGCAGGCTCCAGGCTCCGAGTTGTCAGCTCAGACCTGATGCGGGACTCTAACTCATGGAGTGTGAAATCATGACCTGAGCCAAAGTTGGACACTTAACAGCTGAACCACCCAGGCACCCCTTCACCCATTTCTTTGTACTTTTAAGAAAATTGTGGCTACTGGAAAATTTTATATTCCCTGTGTGGTTTGTATTTCTGGCCCCCATTGTATGTCTCTTGAAGAGCACTGGTCTAGATAGTTCCTAGGTCTCATGTGCAGCTGTCTACACAGATGAATTCCATTTAGCACACAGCTGTCAGAGCACTGGCCATGCACCAGACATGAGTCTCATGATTTTCGCAGGCAGGACAGGTGTTCGAGCAACTAACAAGCATGTCATGGAAGAACAAATACTGTATGATTCCATGTAGATGGGGAATCTAAGGGTTAAACTCCTAGGATCGGAAAATAGAATGTGGTTACCAGGGACTGTGGGGAAGGGGTCTTGGGGAGGTGTTGGTTTTGGTTATGCAAGATAAGGAAGTTCTTGAGATCTACCGTACAGCACAGTGCCTATAGTTCACAATGTTGTGTGGTGTCCTCAGAAATTTTCTAAGAGACTAGATGTTAGGTCCTTATCACCAGAAAAATTAAATAAGTACAGAAGGCAGGAGAAAACTTTTGGAGGGGATGGTATAGGCTTATGACATAGATCGTGGTGACAGTTTCACAGATGCCTACCTACCTCCCAACTCATCAAGTTGTGTACGTTAAATTTGCACAGCCTTTTCTATGTCAATTGTGCCTCAATTAAATAGTTTTTAAAAGAAATCCCATGAGCTCATTGCTAGAGTGGAGGGATGAGCAAAGATTCGAAGGATGAACTTGGGAGCAATGAACTCTGCTGGTTGATGGGCAGAGAGGCACCCCACAGCAGTGAAGTCCAAATACGGTTCTTGAAGAAGTGCAGCAGTTACCATCGAGTGAGCTCTTACCCTGTGCGTGTTCTTTGCCGACCTTTCCGTGCATTGGCTCCGTGAATCACCACAGTCTTTGAAGTAGGTGCTGTTATTGACTCTGTTTTACAGATGGGGAAACTGAGTCCCAGAAGCTCTGGCTCCAGAGTCCACTCTCTGAAAGCAGAGACAGTCTAGGGTAACAGCTAGAGTCAAGACTCTGGGGCCAGACAGGTTGGGCTTGACTCCTGGCTTCTCCTCTTAGTACTTGTGTCCCTTCTGGAGAGTTCCTTGTGGTTCCTGTATCCTCATCTGTCAAATTAGTCATTACCTAATACCTTGTGGAGATCAGGTGACTTGAGATATCAGTGCTTATAGAACGGAGCCTGGCAGTGATGGAGGTGATAGTGATGCCATGTTGCCTCTCTTAGACTAAATAAGAGGATCTCAAGGTGTGGAGAGCAGATGGGGAAGAGCATCATGAAAAAGAGGGGACAGTATGAGAATCTGGGAAATGTTGCCAGTCTCATGAAGCGGCCCAGGTTCGGTCCTGTGCATGGAGGTATTAATTGTTATTTTCTGGCGGCTGTTTAGGTCTTGAATCCAGACGACCCAGCTCCCCACTCATTGATATTAAACCCATCGAGTTTGGTGTCCTCAGTGCCAAAAAGGAGCCCATCCAGCCCTCGGTGCTCAGACGGACCTACACCCCAGATGACTATTTCAGAAAGTTCGAGCCCCAGCTCTACTCCCTCGACTCCAACAGTGACGACGTGGACTTTCTGACGGACGAGGAGATCTTGTCCAAGTACCAGCTGGGCATGCTGCACTTCAGCACCCAGTACGACCTGTTGCACAACCATCTGACCGTGAGGGTGATCGAGGCCAGGGACCTGCCACCCCCCATCTCCCACGATGGCTCACGCCAGGACATGGCCCACTCCAACCCCTACGTCAAGATCTGCCTCCTGCCGGACCAGAAGAACTCTAAGCAGACGGGGGTCAAACGCAAGACCCAGAAGCCCGTGTTTGAGGAGCGTTACACCTTCGAGATCCCCTTCCTAGAAGCGCAGAGGAGGACCCTGCTGCTGACCGTGGTGGATTTTGATAAGTTCTCCCGCCACTGTGTCATTGGGAAGGTGTCCGTGCCTTTGTGCGAGGTTGATCTGGTGAAAGGCGGGCACTGGTGGAAGGCGCTGATCCCCAGTTCTCAGGTAAGCGGGTGAGTTTGCGCTGTTTCCTGGTGGCCGGGAACTTTAAAAAAGAAAACAAAACAAAAGATGACTTTTATTTTATTATTTAAATTGTCTTTGCATTTTAAAACCTTTTTATTTTGAAGTAATTTTTGACTTAGAAGAAGGTGCAAACACAACACAGAGTTCATGTGTTCTCTTCATCCAGCAACCCCAGCAGTAAATCGTACACAACCAGAGTGCGTTAGCGACACCAGGAAATTGACGTTGTCAACTCAACTACGGACTTTATTCGATTTTCGTGGGTTTTTACATGCATCACTGTGTGTGTGTGTGTGTGTGTGTGTGTGTGTGTGTGTTCTATGAAATTGTATCACATGTATAGATTCGTGTAACCACCGCCACCCTGGGAGCTTTTTTGTCATCGGTACTGGCTTATTTAATAAGGACCATGATTGTCCAGGGTATGAAGTGATCAGTCATTTTGACTTTCAGAAATTGATTTGGGAAAAATAAAATGAAGGCTGGAGCACAGGATGATATATGGATGTTTTTCAGGCAAATTGTGAGTTTGGCTTCTTTCCCCCATCAGCCCACAGACGTGCGGTCGGCTGCTTGGGAAGCCACCCACGGACCAGGCTCTGTCCCCAGTGGGCTGATAGCGTCCCTCCCTTGGGCATTCTGTGGACTGGAGGATGACAGTGCACGTACTGTGGGTGGAAGGATGAGGTGGAAGCCCAGGGGAAGGAAAAGACCCAGCCGGTTGGAGGCCAGTCTGGTCCATTCATGCTGAGGGTGACGATTCTGTGTAATGTAGGCGAGATTATTTTGTGTCAGACACACCAAGGTGCTTTTCAAAGCTGAACTCTGCTGGCCAGGGATTTGAAGATCCAGCATCCCATCTGGGGTACGGGTTTTAAACATTGCTCCAGTGTGTGTGTGTGTGTGTGTGTGTGTGTGTGTGTGTCCGCGTGTGTCCGTTCAAAGACAGATTTATCCTTCTCTTAGTTTGGATTTCCCCAGAAGAAGAAAACCCCAAGGCACAGGAAGTCATCTATTGGGGAGGTAATACCAGAAGAAGTAGCAGGAGGCAGTGGGAAGGTCACATAAAGTATACATTTTTCAGGCCCCCGCCACTGGGGCTGACTGGAGCTGTGAAACCGGAAGCCAGCGTGAGACACATCCTAGGAGGCTCTCCGCCTGAGGGGTGGAGGAGCCGGGGTGTTTATACACCAACTCCTGTCAGCCACCGAATGAGGGCAGTTGGGCAGTGGGGACCTTGCCTGGCATCGCTGGCCTGTTACAGTGGCTGGTAAAGAGATGGTTGACATTCCCAGGTACAAAAAGCAGACCTCTAGATCTGACAGCTGGACGCAGATGCGTGTGCGCTGAAGTGATGGGGACCAGGAGGTGGTGGTCAAGGTGTTAGCTGTGCTTGTCTAATCCCATAGCCTCCTTCTCGTCACATGGTCAGGATGCATTGGATGCTCTCCATGTGCCCTCCTCAGTATGCGATGTCAGTGGGTTTGCAGCCATTGCGAAACTTAGGATTGAAGGAGGGAGACCCTCTCTGGACCAAATGACCTCTGTGTTGCCAGCCTGATTCTGCACATCCACGAAAGACCCTAGACGTACAGAGAATCTGGGCATCCACACACCTTGCCCCCTCTAGGTCTGGGCTGAAATGTTACAATCTCAGCAAAGATTTCCTGGCACGGCTGCTCTTGTTCGAGTCTCCAGAAATCGGAGGCCGAGGCCAGGACGTGGGTGCAGGTGGTTTATTGGGGAGGTGATCCCAGGAAGCAGGAGTGAGGTGTGAGGAGATGCAGGGAAGGAGAGAACGTCCATAGTCAGGGGTACTTCTCCAGGCTGCCGTTCTGGTCCCTGCGCGTGGTCAGGTGGGCTCCCACGGCCCCACGGAGGGGCGGGGACAGAAAAGAGGAAGAGACCCGGTGTGCTGCCGTCTGCCTGGGCTGAGACCGTGTCCAGGCGGGACTTTGAGACCGTCTGTAGCTGGCACCGGAGGCGGCGTCTGCTGCCTCCCTCCGCTGCCATGGTAGCCCCCTCCCGAGGAGCTCCTCATCCCCACGACACTTACCATCCTCCCGCAGACCATATATTCCATGGTCTGCCCCCCCCCGATCTTTGTCTCTTGTGTTCAGTTCTCTGCGGCAAGCACCTACAACAGCGCCTGGCATGTGGTAGTGCTCATAATGGTTGTTGAATGAATGAAGGATGGGAGGGAGGAAGGTTTCCCCCAAGTGAATTTTTTTCCCGCCTGCTACCCTCCCCTCTTTTCCTCCTCCTCCTTCCTTCTCACTCAAAGAAAGTCTCATGGAAACTGACAGAGAGAAGAGCAGACTCTTATCTCCCCTTTCAAGGCGGCTCTGGAATTTACGCTTTGGGGGTCCCTGTCTGGCTTGGTTGGAATTTATACTCTGTGAGTAGAAAGGCCAGTTTTCTGAGGTTGGGTTCCCTGAAAGCAGAGCTTGAGACAAGGATTTGGCTGTGGATTAGTTTGCAGGGCCGCTGTGACAAAACGTCACAAATTAGAGGTTTAAAACGACAGAAATGTACTTTCTCGCAGTCTGGATGTAAGAAGTTCGAGAGCAAGGCCACGCTTCCTCTGAAACCTGTAGGGAGAATCCTTCCTTATCTCTTTCTGGTGTCTGGTGGTCACTTCAGTCTCTGCCTCCGTCACACATGACCTTCTCTCTGTGTGTGTCTGTGTCTTCTTGCTTCATATAAGGACACCGGGGGCCCACCCTACTCCATTATGTTCCCATTTCAAATAATTACATCTGCAGCAACCCTGTTTCCAAATAAGGTCTCACATTCGGAGGTGCTGGGGGGTTTAGATGATAACATATCTTTTGGGGGGTGTGTCGTTTAGCCCAAACCTGAATGTAGAACACCTTGCAGGAGAGGGAAGAGAGCCGTCTAGGGAAAGGGTGCGAGCCCAGCAAGGACATGGTCTTAACCAGGCCTGGCCTCGGCCTGATCTGTGGTGGGGAGGGGACTCTGGATCGTGGGACGGCACTGCAGTGTCCTTCCTCTTTCAGACCGGGAGCCAGCCTTTCGTACTCCCGTATCTGCCCGTCGTGGGCTGGCACGAGCCTGGGAAATCTGCTCTGCAGCTGGGCCTTCTTAAAGCTTCTGTCCTACAGAACAGGGGTCCTGAGCCAGGGACACTTTTGTTCTTGGGACACTGGACAGCGCTGGGCATCATTTTGGGTTTGGTGAGCGGAGATCAGGATGCTGTAAATATCTTCTCGACACAGGACAGCCCCCAGCACGAGGAATGGTCTCACCCAAGACGTGTGCAGTGCCAGCATGAGAAAGCCCACTCTGAAGAATGGGAGAGTGGAGGCTTGAGGCCCCCCCAGGGACTGCCATGCAGGCAAGGCGAGAGCAGGGCTGGGGAGCACTCTTCCAGGCCAAATGGTTGTTGGGAAGCGGGGAGAGCCGGGGGCCCAGGGTGTTAGGAGCAGGTATCCAGGAAACTCTCGTTTTTCATTCCATATGTGGAAAAGGAGATACAGGTTCTGAACAAAAATGCACATCGAGCAAAGTAGGCCTGCATCGGGGACAGAAAACAAAATCCTCACGCACTGTGTTACTGAGGCCATCGGGTGTCAATGCTGATTTTCGCTGCAGGCCAGTGCCTCCCTTCGCCAAAGCGCCTGGGGTCGCTTGAATGGGCGGGAAGATGCAGTGGTGGAATGAGGCGAAGGCAGAGCTCCAGTGCTGTTACTAGCCTGCCTCGATGGTGTGGGATCAGTGGGACTCTCAGTGTCTAGTTCTACATTCCGCACCTTGGGTTCTGCGCCTTGGAGAACCCGCGAGAACAGGGGGCTGGTGGGGCCAGCACGTAGGCATCCTCTGGCTCCCCGCGGACTGTCCCAGCTGGTTGGTGGCTTTGAACATTGTGTCTTTGATCTTGACATTCAGGAAGCTAGTAGCCAACGGAGCTACTGTAAATTGTGGGGACTTGTTGATAAAGCCTGGCTAGGAGCTCGGGAAAAGGAGGACAGAGGAATAGGAAGCCTATGGGGTGATCAGACAGGTGTGAAGGGACTCTTACAGCTGGGAGAAAGTCTGCTTCTCCAAGTGGACCGCAGTGAATCGACACTTTGGCCATTAAAGGTGAAATCCGTGTAAATCTTTAAAAAAACTGTTAGTAATGATGACAAAACACACAAGACAAGATTTACCAACGTATCCATTTTTTAAGTGTACATTTCAGTCGTGTTGAGTACATTCACTGCGTAATACAGCCATCACCGCTGTCCGTCTCCAGCGCTCTTTCCATCTTGCAAACCTGAAACTTTATACCCATTAGACAGTAGCCCCTGGCCCCTAGCCCGCAGCACCTGGCCGTCACCATTCCTGTGGCTCTCTGAGTCACAGGTGCCGTGTAAGGGGAGGCACGCAGTGTTTGTCTTTTGTGACTGGCTTATTTCACTCAGCACAGTGTCCTTGAAGTTCAACTATGTTGTAGCCGGTGTCCGAACTCCCTTCCTTTTGAAGGCTGAGTAATATCCCTTTATATGTATATACCTCATTTTGTTTGTCAGTTCATTTGTCAGTGGATTGTCGTTTCCACCCTTTTAGTTATTGTGATATATATTATAGTATATATTGTGATACGTTCTTTTATAATATGTGTTATTATGACATGTAAGTATATAATATAATGCTATAGCATATGATAATAGTATGAATAATATTGCTGTGAACATGGGCGTATACATATTTCTTCAGTCCTTTTTAACCCAGAAAAATATCCAAGGATAAAGGCAGTTTATTTTCTCCTAAGATCATGGGGCTTTGGGAAGGATGGGCAAGGTTGTGGGGAGAGGAGGTGCCCCATGGACACGGCGAGAACCTCTCAAAGCGTTAGAAAGGACCAAGTTCCTGGGGTGCCTGGGTGGTTCAGCCAGTTAAGCATCTATCTGACTCTTGATTTCAGCTCAGGTCATGATCCCAGGGTCGTGGGGTTGAGCCCCACATCGGGCTCCAAGCTAAGCATGAAGCCTGCTTATGATTCTCTCTCTCTCTCTCTCTCTCTCTCTCTCTCTCTCTCTCTCTCTCTCCCCCTCTCTCCCTCTCCTTCTCCCTCTCTCTTTCTCTGCCCCACTTGCTCTCTCTCCTCCCTCTAAGGTAAGTAGGTAGGTAGGTAGGGAGATNTCTCTCTCTCTCTCTCTCTCTCTCTCTCTCTCTCTCTCTCTCTCTCTACCCCTCTCTCGCTCTCCTTCTCCCTCTCTCTTTCTCTGCCCCACTTGCTCTCTCTCCTCCCTCTAAGGTAAGTAGGTAGGTAGGTAGGGAGATAGATAGATAGATAGATAGATAAGGTAGATAGATAGATAGATAAATGGACCAGAGTTCTTACTCCAGCTTGTAGCTGGAATCCTGTAACCTGTGGGTCTTGCTTTGGTTGTGCCCAGGCAGAGACACATTATCTACAACCTTCCACGCCTTACAGCGCATCTGTACAGAGCTAAACTCTTCGCAAGAGAAAGTACTTTTTGGAAGTGAAAGTCCCTCAGACTGGGGGGAAATGATAATTATTTTGACCCCGTAAATTCACAACACAAGTATTATACCTATAAAAGTTTTTCATTAATTTAGTCATTGAACACTTGTCAGGAGCTAATCAGGTTCTAGGGTCTGGGATTTCTTTCTTTCTTTTTTTTTTAAGTTTATTTATTTTGAGAGAGAGAGAGCGCGCGTGCGCCCACACAAGCAGGGGAGAGTCAGAGAGGAGGAGAGACAGAATCCTAAGCAGTCTCTGTACCGTCAGCATGGCAGGGGCTGGGATTTCTGATGTAAGTCAGTATCTACTGTGAGCCACGCAGGGCTCTAGATGATTTACCTGTGTGAATTCATTTATCCTAACAGGGGACCGTTTTATAAAGGAGGAAACTGTGGGGGCGCCTGGGTGGCTCAGTCGGTTAGGCATCCAGCTTTGGCTCAGGTCATGATCTCACGGTTCTTGGGTTTGAGCCCCGCATTGGGCTCTGTGCTGACAGCTCAGAGCCTGGAGCCTATTTCAGATTCTGTGTCTCCCTCTCTCTCTGACCCTCCCCTGCTCACTCTCTCTCGCTCTCTCTCTCGCTCTTGCTCAGAAATAAATTTAAAAAAAAAAACATTAAAGGAAGAAACTGGGCAGAGAGAAGTTACGTAATTAGTCTGTGCGACTAAGTGGTAGGACTGAGGCTGTTTGACTTAACGAGTGACGTGCTGTAACCACGGCATTATATCGGTTCTCCACGGCAAGCCAAACCAAGTCCCTGTCCTCATGGAGTTGACATTCTGGTGGAAGGAGGTGTGTAGCAAATAAATGAGTTAGCAAATAATGCCGTGTTTCACCATCTATGCCAAGAGAGAAAACAAAGTAGGATATGGGGCTGGAGAGGGAGGGCTGGGTGGTGAGGGCAGGGAAGCTATTTTAAATGGGTGAACTACACGGAGTAAGGGGGTGAGCCTGGAGAATGTTTGGGGGAAGAGCATTCTAAGCAGTGAGTGGAGGAAGTGCAAAGGCCCTGAGGCAGGAGCTAGTTTGGCACATTGACGACTGGAGTAGAGTGAGTGAGGGGGAGAGCTGAGAGGACATGAAGTTGAATTGGTATAAAAGGTCACTTCATATCCATCTTAGGGCTAAAAGTATAGGTAAAGACTTGAATTTTATTCCTAAGTATGATGGCAAGTCCTGGAGAGTTTTGAGAAGGAGAGGTGACCCGGTCAGGCTGTACTGGAGAAAAATCACTGGGGGACAAGATACTTATATCCAAAATATATAAAGAACTCCAAGGACTCAAAAGAAAAAAATTCCAATTTTAAAATGGGCAACAGTTTTGAACAGGAGCTCCACCAAAAAAGATACATACAGATGGTCTATAGGCACATGGAAGGGTGCTTGACATCATGAGTCATCAGAGAGCTGCAGATTAAAACCACGGTGGAATACCACCACACACCGACCTAGAAGTTACACAGACCGACATCACCAAATGTTGGTGAGGATGTGGAGTAACTGGAATTCTCAGACAATGGGTGGAATAACCACTTAGGAAGAAGTGCTAGTAGTTTTTGTGAAACTACACATTCCTCTACCCCCATGATCCCACCCTGACACCCCTAGGTATTTATCTAAGAGAGATGACAATGTTATATCCACACAAAAAGATTGCACACACATTGTCACAGCCGCTTTATGTGTCCCAGGCCCCAGACCTGGCACAGCCAGGTGTCGCATCTACAGGATGAAGGGTAACAAACGATAGGATATTCATATAATGCAACATTATTCAGCAACAAGAAGGAACAAAGTACTGATATTCACAACAGCATGGATGAGTGTCACAAACAGTATGACAAGGGGAACATTGTTGAGCAGCCATTACGCTAAGTAGCAGCCAGACCCAGGAGAGCACGTCTGTATGACTGCCTCTATATGCAGTTTGAGAACCCACAACTAATCATGGTGAAAAGTCAGAACAGTGGTTATGGGAAGTGACCGGTAACGGCGGGGATCGAACGGAAGGGAGCGAGAGGGACACTTCTGGACTAATAGTGAGGTTCTACATCCTGATAGGACTTTGATGCCCAGGTGTGTGCATTTGTCCAACTCACGTGGTACACTTAAGGTTCGGGCATCTTGTCCTACACAAGTGTTCTCTGCGCACACACGCAAAACCCCGAAGAGCTGTAAACACATATTGAACTCTGGTTACTGACCTGCCTCCCTGAAGTGTTTCAGGGAGAAGCGTACCGATGTCTGTAACTGATT
The DNA here is from genome assembly GCF_008692635.1 of Crocuta crocuta. Lineage (NCBI taxonomy): Eukaryota > Metazoa > Chordata > Mammalia > Carnivora > Hyaenidae > Crocuta > Crocuta crocuta. The sequence goes on along the minus strand of NW_027531893.1, from coordinate 14,270,582 downwards.
TTAACATGCCTTCCAAAAAGATCGTTAGATATGCAATAGGGCAAGTATAGCACATTTTAAAAACATTAATGTAGAATTATCAATAACTGCACCGCAGAAGTGAGGTGATGTGTATAAAGGAGGTGAATGTACAGGTCTTTCAGCCCTTCTGTATTTAACTGTCTTTATAGTAAAATGCTGGGATGCAAAGGGAGAAGAAAGCAGAGGCACAGTTAGGAGTCATTTGCTAGGGTCTTGTAGAGAGGAGGTGATGTCCCCAATCTGCGTGTAAGGTACAGGGGCATGAGGGACCAGAGACGATTTAAAGGGCAAAACCTTTGGAGCACCTGGGTGGCTCAGTCAATTAAGCGTCCGACTTCGGCTCAGGTTATGATCTCACAGTTTGTAGGTTCGAGCCCAATACCGGGCTCTGCTGACAGCTTAGAGCCTGGAGCCTGCCTCCGATTCTGTATCTCCTCTCTCTCTGCCCCTCCCCTGCTTGCACTTACTCTCTCTCAAAAATAAACATTTAAAAACATTAAAAAATAAAGGCACAGTCTTTGATGTCCAGGACCAAGCCTTAGACACTGGGCTCTGGCTTCGGGGCGATGTGGACGAGGCTGCCTGACAGAGCCGGGATTTTGCCATCGTGCTGACCTTATTTTCACAAGCAGTGGTGGCTCCCAGGCTTCAGCCTCACTGATTCCAATGTCCTGAGTCTTGGATGAATCGCATTTCAGCGAACGTGCTGGGGGATTGTAAATGCAGGAGATTCTAAATGTGGTCCTCCTGCTGAGCAACGCCGGTGGCTGGGGGCAAGCTGGAAGGGTTAGCTGCCCAGGCTGAGCATACGAGTCCGCAGCGTGGCTCTGCCGCTCACTGGTCGGCTGTTGTGACTGTTGAAGGAGCCGAGTGCCCCACGCAGGCTGCCATTAGGATTCTGTTTTATGGAGCCATTTGGGAAGGAGCAGACTCAGGGTAGAGTGCTCGTAAATGTTCTTGAGGGATAATTCTCAGTCGCGCAGGGGTGTAGCATCTTTTATTACAAAGCCAGATTTCCCACTGAGGAGAAATGTTTGATTTGCGCTCAGAAGAAAATGTGTTTAGTCAAAAGTGATATTTGCACACTGAAATGCTGGATATTTATGTTTCTGAAAATTGCTTTAGCCTGAGATTTGCTCGGACCAAAGGAACGCCTTTTAGATCTTCGATGCCTAGTATTCAGGGTCTCGTGGCTTAGGAAGTGAAGTCTGTGCATACTGCCTTCGTCAGGTAAGATTCAGAGACTCATATTGAGCAATAAATGTGTTCTGGGTGCTCACACATGCTGGACCCCGGGCTGGGTGCCGTACTTACACTACCCTCCCGGATGGACAGTAATGGCACCTGCATTTCATAGATGGGGACCCTGAGGCTTAGAGAGATTGAGGAACTTACCTATGGTTGCACAGCTGGATTGGGGACTTGAACTTGAGACTGACTCTAAGCCCATGTCCATAACCATAGGAAATGATCTATTTAGGAGAAAACCCTGGCCAATGACTTTGGAAACTGACCTCACCCCGTGTAACTTGAGCATGAGAAGACTGTCTCTCTCATGAGTGTAACCACATTTCTATACGAATATGTGCCTTTCTTCCTTCTACCCTTGGAGTTATCCCCTTAGAAGGAATTCTGCGTTTGCTTGGAGCCTATTTTGGAAAGGCTTCAGAGCCCAGGGTCATACTTGTGGCTTTCCTCAGGAGCACCAGACTGATGGGATGTTTGAAAATGTCCATAGGACAGTCTGATTTGGCAACCAAGATAGGTGTCAGCGGCGGAACTGCCTGTTTCTTAATTGAGAATAGAAAAAAAAAATTGCGTGACTTTGAGGTAAAGAGAGGAAGTGTCTTGGATGGCCCTCAAAATGTCTATTTTCATCAGGAATCTTGGTTAAAATGGACAGAACCAGGGCAGCTGGGTGGCTCAGTCGTTTAAGCATCCATCCCTTCTTTTTTTTTTTAATGTTTATTTATTTTTGAGAGACAGAGAGACAGATCACGAGCTGGGGCGGGGCAGAGAAAGGAGGAGACAGAATGCGAAGCAGGCTCCAGGCTCCAAGCTGTCAGCACAGAGCCCGATGCGGGGCTCGAAGTCGCGGGAGATCATGACCTGAGCCGAAGTCGGATGCTTAACTGACTGAGCCACCTGGGTGCCCCCAACTCCGGCCTTTTTTTTTAAATAAGCATCCATCTCTTTCTGCTCAGATCATCATCTCTTGGTTCATGAGATTGAGCCCCATGTCGGGTTCTGCACTGACAGTGTGGAGCCTGCTTAGGACTCTCTCTTTCTTTCCCTCCCCGCCCCCATCTCAAAATGAATAAATCTTAAAAAAGAAAAACCTGACAGAACCCATCTCAAACTAGCTTTGGTCAGAGGGGAAGGTTTGTGGTAGTGTGGGCTCCCGGCGCTACTGGCTCTAGGAGATGGGTGGTGCCCCGAGAATCTTTCTCAGCCGAATGTTCCTCAGCTCTGCCTGCCTCCATTGCTTTTCCTCCCAGGAAGCCCCTTCCTGTGCCCAAGCACAAGCGGCCACAGCTGCCCCAGGCTGAGCTCCCACCAGCCAGGCCGTACTCGTGGGAGGAGACGTCCTTTCTTCTAGAAGTTCCAGAAGCCCCAGGGAGGATTCCCAGGGGCCTGTCCTTCCTTGAGTCCTGCCTCGTCCACATGGTGGAAGAAGGCTTGTCACCACGTCCACATGCCAGCCTGTCGCCGCCAAAGCGGTTCAGTTCTTTCTTTGTTACTATTGCCGTTTCCCTGGCTAACGCACCGAAGGACCTTGGCGGGCAGGGGTTCAAGACCTGGCCCTGGTAGCAGGCAGATGTCACCTCTCGGAAGTTCCCAGAAGTAGAGGGGAAGGGCGTGGCCCTGGGCGTGTGCCCCATGGCCTTTAGCTGTTGGGCTCCCTTCCCTGGAGGACCAGCTCTCCAGGATGGGTCCTGATCAGATGGCCCAACCCCACTGCCTTCTCTGGGGCTCACTGGCCACCAGAAAGTCATCTGTGACCTGGCCTGGGCTCCCCTAGAAGCAGACCCCGAGACCAGGATTTGAGTGCAAGTATTTTGTTTGGGGGTGCTGCTGAGAAAAGCCAGCAGGGAAGCGGGGGAGTGAGACTTGTAATACGGGTCGTGTTATCAGGCAGGTGACCGCATGGGTCACCTCGGTGTAGGGGTGAGGGCGCCAGGGCCTGTGTTCCCCCGCTCCCGGCAGGCACAGGTGGAGGGCTGCTTCCAGGAACCTTTAATTCCCTGGGCCCCTCCAGCCTGCTTCGTGGACGTGCAGAGAGAGGGCTCTGGTGGCCGGGGAGACTGCTGCGGGGACAGACGGCGCTGGCGGCAGGGGCTCGGCCGTGTGGGAGTTGGGGCGGCTCTTGGCAGCCGTCTCTCTGGGCTTTGGGGTGGGTGGGCAGGGACAGTCCTCAGCTTTACCCACTCGGTGTCTCCTCTGCTTACAGAGACGGGGGCGGGGGTGGCTTTGAGCACTGCAGGGCCCCCCCCTCTGTGTCTAAAAATCCCCGAGGGAGGTGCTGGGCCCCACTTGTTGCTGGCTCCGTAGTACCTGTGTCTTTCCCCAGCCCCGGGCCCGGGAGGCCAAAGGAAAGGTTCCCCTCTGCGCCCTGTTGATGTCTCCATGATGTCAGCTTCCGCTGTTACTTACTCTCGGTATTTGGGGCACGTAGAAAGAACTTGGTAGATGGTTTTTGAACTGAGTAAATATTGTTGTGTAAAGAGTGTTAGCTTTAGAGTTAGACTGACCTGGTCAAGGTCCCGGCTTCACCCTTTACCAGCTGTGTGAACTTGAGTCCAACTCCTCAACTGTAAATAAGGGATAATAAGGCGGTGCTTACGGCATAGGGACTCGGGGCAGATGATAATAAAGAGAGCTGACCCTGACATAGCGCTCACTGTGTGACCCTGACATAGCACTCACTGTGTGACCCGCGTGGTGCAAAGCGTTTCTATTGTATTAACTATTGTTATCATCCCATTTTATAGATGGGGAAAACTGAGGCATGCATTAAGTAACATGCCCACGTCCACAGAACTGGGATTTGCACCCAGGCTGTCCAGCTCCAGAGGCTGTCCTGTTAGCCCCTATTTGCCACCACATTACATCTCGATAAACCAAGATCAGGCAGGCAAAGCATTTGGCATATAATATACGCTGAGTAAGTATTAACTGGGAGCTCATGCACTGGGAAGGAGGAGGGTGGAAGCTAAAAAGAGAGAGGAGAAGAGGTTGGGAAGCAAGTCAAATCGAGGCCATGAGGAATTGGCCATATAGGGTCCGATTTGTGTTTCAGTATATACTGTGGTCTTACCATGTCTCGGGCAGACAGAGATGGGAAGAATTGAGGACATCTTTTCAAAGGTAAAATAGCTGTTGATTTAGGCATCCAGAGTTGTGTTGGTTGGGCCAGGTTCCTGGAAACTGCCGGGAGTGGTACCCGCCCCCAGCCTCTCCTGACTGCATGTTGTATTTTGAGATCGCTCACCACCTGATACCCTAACAGACCAGGCCCTCCACAAGGCAAATGTCAGGTTTTTAATGAGCATCCCTCTTTAAGCTGTTGTCAGCCTTGACCCTCTCAGTCGGATCCTGGCCTCTGTGTGTGTTAAAAGGGTTTCCTGTCCAGGTTTGGTGAACAGCCATTTTTTGGCAATGCTGTGCAGCCAGGGCCAGGCCCAGACCAGAGCCTTAGAAGACAGCATTAACTAAAAGTTTCTTTTCATGTAGTCCTTCCTGTTTTCCTCCTTCTAGAAGAGAAGTGGAGTTTACCTTTCAGATCTCAACATGAATGTTTGATTCCTAGTTATAATGTGAACTAGAAGGGGAACCAGCAATGATCTGGACCAGGCCTATTTTCTAGATGAGAAGACTGTAGCACAGAGTGGTTGAGTGACTTGTCCAAGGTCACACAGCTTTCAGTGACAGCTTTCAGTGACAGCTTTCAGAGACTATTAGTTGCCTGACTTTGAGGTGGTGGGGGTCTTGCTGCTGTGCCACACTCCTTCACCCCACAAGGGAAGGAATCCATGGTGACTAAGTACAGGCCTTGGAATATACAGACCTAGGTTCAAGTCCTGCTTTTTATACCCTCTAGAGGTGTGGGCCTGGAAGAATTATCTTACCATCTCTAGGCCTTGGTTTCTTTGTCCATAAAGTGGGGATGATAGAGATGCTGGAACTAGCTTGCACCAGCTCACAGAGCTCATTTTAAGTTGTCGGGAATTTCGCAAGCCGATCGACTTCACATTGAAGTCAGCCCTTGTGTATGGAATTGACAGATACTACAAGTCAGAGCCTTTTCCCCTCCTGGAGGGTTAAGTTCCACATACCACACATCATAGTGGTACTTATTTCAGGGTGTTCCTCCACCACCACCTGGCCTGAGAGGGCCCCTTGGGGCTCAAAGCACAGGGCCTGATCTATGTATACAGTTGCGTCCTATAAAGAGTACAGCCCCAGCCATCTCACAGATCCTCAGGCCAGAGTCAGCCCAGCCACTCCCAGTGGTGTGACCTGGGGCACTGACCCATTGTCCTGAAAATAATGGTGACTGGTTGACTTTTCCTGAGTCTTCCCATTGACCAGTATTGTTTTAGGGCTTTCCCTATAAATTTGAAAATCACCCAGGGACTGTCATTATCTCTATTTTTCATTAAAAAAAAAAAATGAGGCATGGTGCGCCTGGATGGCTCAGTTGGTAGAGCATGGGACTCTGGATGTCAGGGTCGTGAGTTTGAGCCCCACTTTGGGGGCAGAGATGACTTAAAAACAAACAAACAAACAAACAACAACTTAAAAAGAAAGCAAGAAAATAATTAAAAAAAATTAAAACCCTGGGGCCCAGAAAGTCTGAAGTAACTTGCCCAAGGCCGTGCAGTCAGTGAATGGAGCAGTCTGCATTCGAAGTCTGGCATCTGCTCCTGGCCTCCACCCTCTCTGTCTCTGAAGCTCAGCTTCCTTCTGGCAGGAAAAGCTAATTCGAGCTCAAGAGTTGCGGTGAGGGTTGCACAGCATTCACACAGGCCCTGGGCCATCGCACGGCCTCTGCTAACATGCACTTACTGCTGTAAGCCCTAAGTAAATGTTGCTGGCAGACTGTGTAGTTGTGCTAAAATCTTCTCAGCTAAGGGACCGTGACTCAGTTTGACCAAGGAGATCAAAGCAACGTTGGCCAGCAAGGGATTTGTCAAACCCCAGGAACGGTTGAGAAGATGAGGCTGTAGCTCTTAAGTGCCTGGAGGGTGGGTGGTCCTAGTGTCTGGTGGTTGGCTTCAGAGAGAATGCTGGGGCTCTGTTCAGAGAGGGAGAGGTGGAAGTCTTCAGTGGGCCGTTGCCATTGACTGAGCCTGAACCCATGGCAGGTTCTGGGGCTACAGGCAAGAGGGAGAGCTGGTCCCTTCCCTCAAGACTTGTCGATGGAACAAATGGTGAGCATTTGTCAATACTTCCTGTTTCCTGACACCTTGCAAAGGAAGCATTTTCCATACATGACCCCGTTGCATCATACAAGCCTTGAGGGACAGTGAACATCCCCATTTGACACATGAGGAAACTGAGGTTCCAGTCAGTGAATGATTTGCCTCAGATGTTCATGGAATCAGAGGCGGAGCCAGGGCTTGAACATAGGTGACTCGAGCTCAGTACTTCCTCGTTTCCTGGAGTGGCCTCTGAGAAACAGCCATGGCCCTCAGTGACGAGGACACGAAGTGGGAATTCTTGGAGTCCTGAGAGAAGGGCTTTCAGTTCAAGCAGCCGCAGAACGGACCGGCCATCTGGGGGGAAATGAGATGTAAAATGATACCGACTCACTTACTAACTGCTGGGCTCTCAGTTCTTCCCATATATTAACCCATTGGATTCTTTCATCATGTTCATCAGAACAGAATAGGTGTTCTTACTATCCCATTGTGCAGAGAAGAACATGGAGGCTGAGGAGTTGAGAACCTGGTCACACGGTGAATGGTAGAGCCGACATTCATCCCCGGCTCTCTGGGAGAAAAGGAGGGCAGTTTTGAGAGGCCCGTGGGACAGGTCATAGAAGCCAAGGAGGAATTGAACCGCAAGGCACCTGGGCAGTTCTGAGACCTTCCTGAGCACAGCTCCATGGACTCCTCTCTGGGGGGTCGAATGCCCAGGGTCAGCCCCGCCCAAACCACAGCCAAAGCCGGTCTGATACCAGAGTGAGCGGGAACCATGCTGAACAGACAGAAACAACATTTACTGCCTCTAGGGTCCCCCCACCCCCCAAACTGAGACTGAGAGAAAGTGCGGTTGTTTAATAAGAGGGTTTCTGAAGGCAGCTGACGTAAGAGAGCAAAGTCGCTACAGGAATGCCTGTGCTTTTCTTGCTTTTTTCTAAAATTGATCACTAGGTGTGTTAGACTCTTACCATGTGCCAGGCCCTGAACTAGGTAAGAGGGTGGGCTTTGAAGTTCAAATCCTGACTTGAGCACGTATACCTTCATCCATTCAGTAAATATTTACTGAGCTCTCATGCAGGATGCTCATGTTATCACAGGGGATACTCACTGTGTGACCTTGGGAAAATTACTTGCCTTCTCTGAGCCTCAGTTTTCAGTAGGGGACAGTGGGGGGAAAAGCCAAAGAGCACAGTTGTCAAAAGTGCACAATCTGGGGCACCTGGGTGGCTCAGTGGGTTAAGCGTCCGACTTCAGCTCAGGTCATGATCCTGCAGTCTGTGAGTTCAAACCCAGCATCCGACTCTGCGCTAACAGCTCGGAGCCTGGAGCCCGCTTTGTAATTTGTGTCTCCCTCTCTCTCTCCCCTCGCCTGCCCATGCTCTGTCTCACTTTCCCTCCCTCTCCAAAAAAAAAAGCAAAGCACAATCTGGAACCAGCCTCCTTAGGCTCATACCGTATAAGGTGTTTTTACTCCTAACACTTCTGACACTAAATGTATGGAGTGTTTTCTTCACACCAACACATTCCGCGTTTGTCCAGACAGCAGCAGAGTGTCCTACAACTTGGTCCAGTCCTGATGCTCACTGCCTGGGGTTCATTCACATCCCACAGTCGAAGGGCTCAGTCTCACCAGACGGCCTCCGTCACAGATGCCAGTTGCAAGTCCCAGGTTGTCCCCATGCTTTGACTGACCCAGCTATAAAGCAGGGGTTCTCCTGACTTCTGCCTCAGCTTCCCGTAATTTGTGAGGATTGCTCATAAGGCTCAGGAAGACACTTTACTGTTCGTTTATTTGAAAGGATATAAACTCAGGCGCGGCCAGATGGAAGTGACACGTAAGGCAAGGTATGGGGTGGGGGGCGCACGGAGCTTCCATTCCCTGTCGGGGTCCACCATCCTCCCAGCACCTCGACCTGCTAACTCAGAAGCTCTCTAAACCCTGTTATTTAGGAGGGTTTTTTTAAAAATATTTTTTATTTATTATTTTTTTATTATTTTTATTTATTTCTAGGAGAGAGAGAGAGACAGCGTGAGCAGGGGAGGGTCAGGGAGAGAGGGAGACACAGACTCTGAAATAGGCTCCAGGCTCTGAGCTGTCAGCACAGAGCCCGACACGGGGCTCGAACCCACGAACCGTGAGATCATGCCCTGAGCTGAAGTCAGACGCTCAACCAGCTGAGCCACCCAGGCGCCCCTTAAATATTTTTAAATGTTTATTTATTTTTGAGACAGAGAGAAACAAGAGTGTAAGTGGGGGAGGAGCAGAGAGAGAGGGAGACACAGAATCCGAAGCAGGCTCCAGGCTCCGAGCTGTCAGCACAGAGCCTGACACAGGGCTCGAACCCTCAAATCTGAGCTGAAGTCGAATGCTTAACCGACTGAGCCACCCAGGTGCCTAAGAGGTTTTTTTAAAATGGAAGTTTCATTACATAAGCATGATTATTTACATCACTGGCCATTGGCGATTGAACTCAGCCTCTACCCCACCCCCTCCCCAGAGTCCCAACTCTCTGATTGTGCCTTGGTTTCTCTAGCAGCCAGCCTTCTTCCTGAAACTATGTAGGGACCCCCAGCCCGTAGTCATCTCATTAGCAAACACAAGACCCTCTTATCTCCCCAGAGAGTCCAAGGGTATTAAAAGCTGTACGCCAGAAACTACGGACAAAAACCCAAATATGTATCTCATTTTGGATCACACACTGGCTCTGCCCCCTGCTCACTGCGGGATGGCGGGCGCATGGCTTGACCATCCATTGTCTCCCTTTCCTCGTATGTACAGTGGGGATATGTCGTCCCTCTCTGAGAGGGCCGTAGTGACGATCAAATGGGAAACTAAAAGGACACACTCAGAATGCTGTGCGTAGCATGAAGTTGCCAAGAAACACTATAATGTAAGAAGAAAAGGTGACCAGGAGCTGAATTCTGGGGAAGACTGCGCTTCAGGGCCAAGGAAAAGGAATGAGAACAATGAAGACCAAACAGTGGAAGCTAGGAGGTAAGGGGAAACCCAGGAAGGACCACTGTGATGCCAACCAACAGAAGAATTTAAAAAAGAGCTATTCTCTGCTAGAATGTCGTGGGGTGTATATTACGTTCCATGTTTTTCCCAGGAGGACAGGAAATGGGGCCCAGAGAGGTTGAGCAGCACGTCCAAGTCCACAGAGTCAAGACGTGCCTGAGCTGGTGTTGAAAGGTAGCCTGTGACCTCATTCTTCTGCACAGTCTGCCACCGTGTTAGTGTCCTGGAGCTGCCGTCACGGGCTCCACAGATTGGGTGGCCTGACGCCACAGGAATTTATTCTCTTGCAGCTCTGGGGTCTGGGAGTCCAAACTTAAGGTGTTGGCAGGGGCTCCTTTCTGGAGGCGCTGAGGGAGATTCTGTTCCGTGCCTTTGTCCTAGCTTGCAGTGACAGGCGGTCCTTGGCATATAGATGCAGCCCCTGGGTCTCTGCGTCTGTCATCACGTGGTGTTCTTCTCTGACTGTGTCTGTCTTATAAGGACACCAATTATGTTGGATTCTGGGGCCACCATACTCTCAGGAACTGCGTTACAGGGACCTTGACTATCTTGCTCACTTCTGGGTCCTTGGTGTCTAGCACAGGACCATTGAGCGCCTACTGTATGCTAGCCCTGTGCCCTACATGTGGTAGATACTCTATAAATATCTATTGACAGGACACCCGGGCTGGATCTGAAGTTGGATAGGTGTTGGGGAGACACAGAGAAGCAGAGGGGGACTTTCCACACAAAAATGGAATGAGCAGATGGTGGAAGAGTCTGGGGGGCTGGGCCCTTTTGGCTCAAAAGATCTCCCTTAGCTGCTAGAACTTCTCTCATCCACTTCCCCATAAGTGCCCTGGCCTTTCTGGGGGGCTGTTCCTCCTACTAGAGGGAGATTCTCCCTTAACATAATTCTGTCCACTGTTCGTCCTTTGTTATGGACACTGGGTAGCTGGAGACACGGCTTCATGCTCTTGTTTCAGGTTTGGGTGGATGGTGTTGCGTGTTATGGAGTGATCTCTGTTAGAACAGCTGACTTTGCTAGAAGCTCTTCTCTGAGAGTTCAGTTCAAGAGTCAAGACCTCACTCTTTCCAAGATACCTGAGTGGATCTGAAGTATGTTGACTGAATTTAGATGGCCACTGAGTGCTAGACAGACACTCTCCATATCAAAAGACTGAGCTTCTCTCCCGTCTCCCTTGGAAGGCTTAGCTTCATCTGCAGGATATAAGCAAATGTTTCTCTCCGTCAGTATTCATCAGGAGTCTGCTCTGTACCTGGAGAGATGGGCAGAGTCATATAAAATCACTACCCTCAATGAGGTCATTGCCTCATGGGGCAGAAAGACAGGAGAAAAGGTGGTGACTGCCTCAAAAATTGAAAACAGAGCCTTACCTCACACCATATACCAAAATCAAGTCCAGATGGTCCAAGGATTTACATTTGAAAGGCCAAACTTTTAGAAGGAAAAAAAAAAAAAAGAATATCTTTACAACCTTAGCATAACAAAGCACTTCTAAAAGAGTCATAAAGGGGGTGCCTGGGTGGCTCAGTTGGTTAAGCGTCTGACTTCGGCTCAGGTCAGATCTCATGGTTCATGGGTTCAAGCCCCGCATCAGGCTCTGTGCTGACAACTCAGAGCCTAGAGCCTGCTTCAGATTCTGTCTCCCTCTCTCTCTGCCCCTCCCCCCGCTCATGCTCTCTCTCTGTCTCAAAAATAAATAAACTATATAAAAAAAAAAAGTCATAAAGTACAAACCGTAGAAGAAAAAGATGGGTGCATTCTACCATGTTAAAATTATGCACTCTGCTCATCAGAAAATACAGTAAAAATATTTTTTTTTAAAAGACAAGCCACAAACTGGGAAGATATGTTTGTTATACACATATATTAGTTTACTGGGGCTGTTGTAACAAAGTACTAAAAACTGAGTGGCTTAAACAACAGACATTTAGGGGCGCCTGGGTGGCTTAGTCAGTTAAGCATCCGACTTTCGCTTGGGTCATGATCTCACGGTTCGTGGGTTCGAGCCCCGCGTCGGGCTCTGTGCTGACTGCCAACTCAGAGCCTGGAGCCTGTTTCAGTCTGTGACTCCCTCTCTCTCTGACCATCCCCTGCTCACGCTGTCTCTCTCCCTCCCTCTCCCCTAGAAATAAATAAATAACATATAAAAAAAAAGCAAAAAACAAAAAACAGACATTTACCGTTTGGGAGGCCTGTAGCCCAAAATCCAGGTGTCTGCGGGGTACCCTCTGAAGATTCTAGGAAGGATCTGTTCTAGGCAGCATAACTTGGTCTCCACGTGGCACTCTAATATGCATATCTGTGTCCACATTTCTCCCTTTCATAAAGACACTGGTCATGTTGGATTAGAGGCTCACCCCTACTCCCCAATGACTTCATCTTAACTAATTACATCTGTAAGGACCCTATTCCTAAATAAGGTCACATTCTGAGATCCTGGGAGTTGGGACTTAAACATGAATTTGGGGGTGAGGGGAGAGACACAATTCAATCCATAACAACACACAACAGGTGGGTAGTATAGTATCCATAATATTTAAAGGCTTTTTCGTAAATTAATAAGAGAAAGACAAATACCCAGTAGAAAATGGGCACAAAAAAATGAACAGTGTCTTTCAAAAGTATAAAGAGCCAATGAACGAGATACAAACTAAATCCAAATTAAGATACTCAGTGGACAGGAAAACTTAGAATGGCTGACAGTGACAGGCAGACACAATCCAGTGGTAAATGCGTATTGTCGGGCAGCCGTGGGCATGTAGCAGGCATTGAACTCACGCAGAAAGACTGTCAACACTTTCATGCAAAAGAGGAAATGCAGTTAAATCAATATATGATTAGACATTCAATCAAAGAAATACAAACAAAAAAATATTTTAGCCGCCCACAGATCCCATGCCCACATGCTAAAATGTGGATGTTCATTCAGTGCTGGTGACTTTGTGGGGAGATTCCATCCTGCTGGTTGCCATGAAGTGAGTTTAGCCCTCAGGGCTGGTCTGGCAGTTCATATTGAGCAGCATACAAATATTTGGATATTTTTATATATCTTGATATATTCTTTGACCCAGTAATACCACTGATGGGTTTTATTGGAAGGATGTAATCTGAAAGAAGAAAAATACCGAAGTGCTCGATTTTTAGGTCATTAAAAATAACCTGAGTACATAGCAGGGTGCCTGTGTGGCTCAATGGGTTGAGCATCTGACTCTTGATTTTGGCTCAGCTCATGATCCCAAGGTCATGGGATGGATCCCCACAATGGGCTCCGTGCTGAGCGTGGAGCCTGCCTGAGATTCTCTCCACCCCCTTCTGACCCTCTCCTCTGCTTCCACTCTCTCAAATTAAAAATAATAAAATAATAACCTACATACCTAGCAATAGGAAAATGGCTAAAATAAATTACAGTATTTCAGCCTAATGGAATATTCTGTGTAGACATTAAAAATGAAACTTAGTGGGCTCAGTCAGGTTAGCATCTGACTTCGGCTCAGTCATAGTCCAGTGGTTCGTGAGTTCGAGCCCTCCATCAGGTGAGCTCGAGCCCCACTACAGGATTCTCTATTTTTCCCTCTCTCTCTGCCCCTTGCTGTCTTGCACTCTCTCTCTAACGAAAATAAAAAATAAGTAAATAAATAAATATATTAAATGAATAAAAATGAAACTTAGTGGGTACCTGGCTGGCTTGGTTGGTGGAGCATGTAACTCTTGGTCTTGGAGTTGTGAGTTCAAGCCACACGCTGGGCATAGAAATTACTTAAGAATGAATGAATGACCTTCTCCTGTTCATGCGTACGTGCATACGCTCTCTCTCTCTGTCTCTCAAAATAAATGAACTTTTAGAAAGAACAAAGCCACCTAGGTGGTTCAGTCACTTGGTGTCCGACTCCTGATTTCGGCTCGGGTCATGATCTCACGGTTTATGGGAGCCAGTACCGTGCTGTGCTGGCAGCATGGAGCCCGCTTTGGATTCTCTCTCCCTCTCTCTCCACCCCTCCCCCACCTCTCAAAATCAATAAACTTTAAAAAAAAAAAAGAAAGGATGAATAAATAAATAAAATAGTGTCTAGGTGGTGACATGAGAAATATGCATCTCTCTTTAAGGTGGGGGGGTGTCAGAATTTGCCTGTTGTCAATGCAGCTATGCACATACAGGGTTTGTGTATTGATAAGGACTGGAAAGGAGCCCTGAAGGTGGCGGGGGGAGGGGCAATGGAGAAAAGCAAGCATTTGATTGAAGGTGTAAAGTGCTGGGATTGTCGTTGGATTTTGCTTTTTAAAAAATCCACTCCTATTTTAATGTTGTTTGCTCAGTAAATTAAGAGACAAAGGGTTTCTCCCAACACAGGAGAACAAAGACGGGGAAGCACAGAGCAGCCTTGTTTGGGCTGCATTAGAAGTTGTGTGCGTACCTCTGAAACCTGCTAGGTGGCCAGAGCGCCATTTAGAAGCACTTCAAAGGACGAGTCTCAGGAGGAGAGCCAGGCTGTTGTTTTCCCCAGAAAGTGTCTTTTGTCCCAGATGGTTTTCTTTGATTTCCTTTTTATTGATTAGAACTTAGCTGTTTTCAAAGGCTGCTGGGAGAGCGAATTTTTGTCTGGGTAGAGAAGGGAGCAGCGTTCCTTCGTGCAAGCTGGCTGCTGGGGACTTGCAGGGAGGGTGGCTTCTGGATTCATTTGTGTAGTTTACAGATGGTCTATTTCCGTCCTCCCAAGCCCACCCCACGTGGCTCAACCAAATCGAGCTCATCAAGCTCTTAAAAAAGGAAACCAGGCCTGTTTATTCATGACATTGCATTAGAAGGGGGAAAGGTAGAAACGGCACCTGTCACCTGGTTGTTTTCTCCCAACTCAGCTTCAATTCTCTTGAGTTTGGGGGCAGGCAACAGACATGGGGGTGGCCCCCTCTCTTGACCGTGATGTAGTGGTGGCGAGCCTCCACGTCTGGGCGGCATAGCTGGTTCTCCTGGTCATCCAGATTGAAGTTGCTCCGTGAGTCATGGGTAATGGATGGATAATGTCCTTGCCTCCATCTTGCCTCTGTGGAGAACGAGAAAATACCAGATAAGGACAGAGTGCCTTGAAAGAAATAAAGTAGGTGATGAAAACAAGCAATTGAGAGGGAAGGGGGGGTGGCAGACTGTTTTCAGTTGGGTGGTCTTGGAACACATAGTTGAGGAGGTGACATTTGAGTTGACTGACATTCCCAGGCTGAGGCAGTAGCAGGTGTGAGCCCCCACAGCAGGAACGGTCTTGTGTTTTCAAGGAATAGAAAGAAGGCAGATGGGGCTGGCGGATGAGGTCTGAGATGTAGGCTGGGTCAAATTATTTAGATCCTGGCAGATTAGTGCTTCTCAGTTGGGGGATTTTGCCCTCAGAGGATATTTGGCAATGTAGAGAGACATTTGGGGTTATCACATTTGGGGGTGGTATGCTACTGGCGTCGAGTGGATAGAGACCAGGGATGCTGTTAAACATCCTAGAGTGCACGGGACTGCCCCCCACAAGACAGAATGATCTAGCCCCAAATAGTGCCGAGGTTGACATTTGTCAACACTGAGGCTAAGGATTTTGCTATTGTTGTTGTTTTAAAGTTTATTTATTTAAGTGATCTCTCTACCCAATGTGGGGCTCAAACTCATGATCCAGAGATCAAGAGTCACATGCTCATCTGACTGAGCCAGCCAGGCATCCCTGGACAAGGCTAAGGACTTTGGATTTCATTCTAAGAGCGATGAATGGAGGATATTAAGTAGGCAAGTGAGAGAATGACCCGGTTCAATTTTCTTTTATAAACCTAGAGGGTTGGACCAAATTATCCTGCTCTGACATGCCAACCTTATCTGACTAAATTTGAGTGGGAGGAGGGAGACTTCATAGCGTTTGAGAAGAAGCAATCTTCCAGAACAAGCAGTCTCTTCTTCCTGGCGTGGCTGAGCCCATTTCCTGGGTTTTGTGTCGGGTGCTTGGGTTTCTGCTTGCAACAAAGAAGAAAGGCTCCATGCTTGCAACAAAAAAGAAAGGCTCAAGGAGGAAGCAGAAGGTTAGAAATTGTACTTGGTATGTGGCTTACAGCTGGTACTTTGGCCTCTTCCAATCTGGAGAAGAAGACCCCAGGCAAGCTTAGCTGAGGTAGTGAATAGGCTCTCTTCATACCTATTGGAGGGAAATTCAGAGTCTTTGGTTGCTATTAACATTTGTCCAGGGGTGCCTGGGTGTCTCAGTCAGTTAAGCATCAGACTTCGGCTCAGCTCATGATCTCAGTTTGTGGGTTCAAGCCCCGCATTGGGCTCTGTGCTGACAGCTAGCTCAGAGCCTAGAGCTTGTTTCAGATTCTGTGTCTCCCTCTCTCTCTTACCCTCCCCTGCTCATGCTGTCTCTCTCACTCAGAAATAAATAAAAAACATAAAAAAATTAAAGAACATTTGTCCAGACTAGAATCATGGATACGAAGAGAATATTAGTTAAGATTTCAGTACTATTGATATTTGGGGCCGGATCATTCTTTGTTTTGGGGGGAGGTGGTATCCTGCATTTGGTAGGATTTTTAACAGCATCCCTGGCCTCAGCCTACCAAATGTCAGTAGCAACCTCCTCCCAACTTGTGACAACAAAAAATCTCTCCAGACATTGCCAAATGCCCCCAGAGGTGTGAGGGAGGGCAAAAAGGCCCCAGGTTGATGTCAGTTTAAGGGGCCAATACTTCATAGGTGTCCACAAAGATCACCATAAATTCCATGATTTTTCCGGGGAGGGTGGGGCAGGTTGGGGAGCTCTTGAACTAGATGGTCCTGCTTTTTCTGTTCCCATAATGTGAGTTCCTTACCATCTGGCCGCTGGTCAGCTTTCAAATTTAGCATCGGATATTTCTAGGGAAGAGGGACAGGGAAGCTTCTGCCTTCAGGAATCCTCCAGGGACGTTTTTGTCCTCAGATTATTTAGAGCTGTGGGCTTTGATGTCCGAATGGATGTTATTGTTCAGATGTGTCACACATTCTGCAACAAAGGCCCTGAGTTTAGTGAGAACCCTCTACTTTCTTGAGGGCTGGGTTAAGATATGACCTTGAGATCCCAAGCCCTGAAAATTATGGAGCCTCTCAACATACATCACTCCAGAGAACAGCAGTGGTTGACTTTCTCCACAGTGATGACCTCAGTGTTATTTCTGAATATCAACTATTAAATTCTTGTCCTAAAATGTATTTCTCTTTTTAAATATTTTTATATGTTTTTTAATTTATTTTTGAGACAAAGAGAGACAGAGTGTGAGCAGGGGAGAGGAGAGAGAGAAGGAGACACAGAGTCTGAAGGAGGCTCCAGGCTCTGAGCTGTCAGCACAGAGCCTGACACAGGGTTTGAACTCATAGACCGTGAGATCATGACCTGAGCCAGAGTCGGACGCTTAACCGACTGACTCTGAGCCACCCAGGCCCCCCTCTCTTTTTTATTTGAAATGGAGGTTGGGGTGTCCAGAGCACACACCTGTCCACCTAAGGGTGAAGCCAGCATCATCTTCCCCATTTAAAAAACAAACCAATGAGAATATAAAAACCAAGAGTACAAATAAGTGGAAGTGATGTTATTTGTAAAGAGAATCCTCGTCAATTTATTTTAGAAATCCAAATTGTTAACCATCTTGCCTGCTTTACTATTAATAACAAGTTACTTGGGACCTTCTGTTATGAAACCAAGAACTTCAGGACCAGAACAGCAAAGGGGAACGGGATTACAGGGAAGGGCTCTGTCATTCTGCATCTTCACGGAGTGTCCTTCCCTGAGATATTTCCTGGACAAAATCCTAATGCCTTTTTTTTTCTAGTTTTTTTGAGATATATATAGTTAACATAACATTATGTGAGTTGAAGGTATACAATGTCATGATTTGATATACATATATTTTGAAGTGATTACCATGATATAGTTAGTTAATACATCCTACTTATCTTTTTTTTTTAAGTTTATTTATTTTGAGGAAGGGGAGCATGAGCAGGAGAAGGCAGAGAGAGAGAATCCCAAGCAGGCTCCATGCTCAATGCAGAGCCTGACTCAGGGCTTGATCTCATGAACTGTAAGAACATGACCTGAACCAAAATCAAGAGTCCGACACTTAACTGACTAAGCCACCCAGGCACCCCTCTTTTTTTTTTTTTTAAAGTAATCTTCACACCCAATACCAGGCTTGAACTCACAACCCCAAGATTAAGAGTTGTGTGCTCCACCAACTGGGCCAGGCAGGCACCCCCATCCTACTTACCTTTAAAGACTTAACCCAAGGGGCATGCCTGGGTGGCTCAGTTAGTTAAGCATCCAACTTCAGCTCAGGTCATGATCTCATGGTTCATGAACTAGAGCCCTGCCTTGGGCTCTGTGCTGACAGCTCAGAGCCTGGAGCCTGCTTCAGATTCTGTGTCTCCCTCTCTCTCTGCCCCTCCCCCACTCATGATCTGTCTCTTTCTCTCTCAAAAATAAATAATGAAACATTTAAAAAAAATACTTTACTTGAATGCCTCCTCTGTGAAGCCTTCCCTGACCATGCCCCTCCCAAGAATGGGTTGTACTTCAGTATGTCTTGCACTGGGTCAGGTTTATGCAGCTCATTAACACTTAGGACCCCATAATTTGTTTTAATTGGGGTAAAATTTACATAATATCAATCTAAAGTTTTTGTTTTCAAGTTTATTTGTTTATTTAGAGAGAGCAGAGAGAGAGGGAGAATCTCAAACAGGCTCCACTCAGCACGGAGCCTGACACAGGGCTCGATCCCATGACCACGAGATTGCAACCTGAGTTGAAATCAAGAGATGGCCATTTAACCAACTAAGCCACCCAGGCGCCGCTCAGTCTAACCCTTTTAAAGTGTACAGTTCAGTGGCATTTAGTATGTTCTCAGTGTCGGGTAACCATCACCTCTCTCTAGTTCCAGAATATTTTCATCATTCCAAAGGAGACCCCATGCCCACTAAGGAGTCACTCCCTGTATCTGTCCCGCTAGCTCCCAGCCAAGCTCCTACCAGATCCTAGCAACCACGAATCTGGTTTCTGTCCGTCTAGATTGACCTATTCTGGGTATCTCAGAAATAGAATCATACTGTATGTGATTTTGTATCTGGCTTCTTTCACCTACTATATTGTTTCCAAGGGTCAGCTACAAAGTACTGTAGCAGGTATCACTACTTCATTCCTTTTTTTTTTTAACATTCCGTTGCATGGCTTTGCTACATTTTGTTCATCTGTTCATCCACTGGTGGACATTTGGCCCATTTCCACCTTTTGGCTATTGTGAATAGTGCAACTGCGAACATTCGTGTACAAGTTTTTCTATTCTCTTCAGAGAATAGAAATACCAAGAAGAATTGCTGGGTCATGTGGTAACTCTAGGTTTAACCTTTTGAGGAAGAGCCAGACTGCGTAGCACACCATTTTATATTCCCACCAGCGGCGTGCAGGCGTCCAGTTTCTCCACATCTGCATCAACATTTGTTATTGTCTGGTTGTTGTTTTTATAGCCAACCCAGTGAGTGTGAGGCCCCTGGAATTTTGATTTGTTTTTGTATCTTTCCTGCTCCCCATCAGTAGACCGAATTGTTGGTAGCATTGTGCTTTCGTTACCAGCCGCACGGTAGAAGAGTCCATGCGCAGGCTGAGCTTGCCCCCTGTCCTGACTCGTAATGTGGTCTTGAGCACATCATTTGGCTTCTCGGAGCCCAGATTCTTTCCTCTGTGACATGGGAAGCTTCAGAGCTGTCGAGGCCAGAAATGAGCCTCAGCCTGAGCCTGGCAGAGTCCGTGCCTGGCCCAGGGTGATTGCGCAGTACAGGTTTGCTGTAATTATCACGATCACGACGTCCCGGTGCCTGGGACTGAGTAGCTGTAGAGTTAAGTGTTTATTAAATAAATCAATGAACCCTTGGATATTGTTCAATTAGCCCTTTTTTTTATTTCTACCAACTGTTCCCCGAATTCCAGACAACTGTCTTGCAAATTGATCACTCCCAAGGCGAGGCGGAGAGAAGCGTTAGCTGGATCAATGGGATCACTTCCCTTGGAAAAATACAGCATGAAAACCTTGATGGGCGTGTGTTGGGGGTGGGGTGGGGTTGGTGAGAGCAGCAGCTCATAACCTTCAAGGGGAAAGAGGAATAAAAGAGTTGTTTTGTTTTGTTTGAGGTGAAAAATAGTCTTCTTAGAAAGGGGAAGATAGAGGATGACACCAGGCAGCTGCCTTGTTGAAGGTTGGTCAACAGTCCCTGAAGAGGAAAAGAGCAGCTCTTTTCTCTCCGGAAAGGGCTTGAGGGCCCCTTAGGCGATGAGAGCCCTGTAGCTGACCTCACTCCCTTTTCCATTTCCTGGAAGCGCCTCTGGAGTGGGCATACTCCCACAGGTCAGCCACTGGGCAGCTTTCTCTAGCTCCCATGGATCTTTCTAGAAGCCACCTCTTAGCTCACTCTAGCCATTCTGGTCTTCCTACCCCTCTGCCTGGTGTGTCCCCCTCCCCACTCGCTTCCTTTAGGCCTCCCTCAAACCTCACCTCACAGAGGCCTTGCCTGAACGCCCTGGCTGATGTGGGGGCCCTCGCATGTGGCCCACCCGTCACCATCCTCTTTCCCTGCCTAAGATTTTGTGCTTGCTTTTTAAATGTTTGTGTTATGTTTTTAAATGAAATAGTTCTAACTTAAAAGAATAAAAGAAATACCCAGGTAACCATCTCCGAGATCTGACAAATGCTAATAATATTCTGCCCTGTTTGCTTACTTCATATCCCCCGCTTTTAATCAACTTTACTAAGGTATAATTTACATACAGTAAAGACATTCATTTTAAATACATAGTTTGTTGATTTTTGGCAAATGCACACATGTAATCGCCGCTGTAATCAAGATACAGAGTATTTCCCTCACGCCAGAAAGGTCTCTCATCTCCTTACCCTGCTGGATCTTTCTTTTTCTTTTTTTATTAAAAAAATTTTTTTATTTTTTAATGTTTATTTTTGAGCGAGTGAGAGAGAGAAAGAGACAGAGCACAAGTCGGGGAGGAGCAGAAAGAGAGGGAGACACAAAATTTGAAGCAGGCTCCAGGCTCCAAGCTTGTCAGCATGGAGCCCGACACAGGGCTTGAACTCATGAACCATGAGATCATGACCTGAGCTAAAGTTGGACGCTTAACCGACTGAGCCACCCAGGTGCCCCTGGATTTTTCTTCCTAGTATTCAACATTATCTGAAATCACCTCATTTGTGTCTTTTTTTTTTAAAGTTTATTTATTTATTTCGAGAGAGGGTATGAGTGGGGGAGGGGCAGAGAGAGGGAGAGAGAATCCGAAGCAGGCTCTGTGATGATAGCATGGGGCTCGAACTCCTGAACCACGAGATCACGACCTGAGCTGAAACCGAGAGTCAGATGCTTAACCAACTAAGGTGCCCCCATTGGTATCTTTTTTAGTCTGTTTACTCTCCGTCTCCCCAACCAGAGTGTGTGTTCCATGAAGGCAGGGACTCTTGCTCCCCACTCCTCGCACGGCATGGCCCACAGTCGATCTATCACCGTCATGGTACTATATTTATTATCCTTGTGTGCACATCTTGACACACAGTGAGGTGCATTGATGGGGTAAGTTCCTGGAAATGAAACTATGGAGCCGACGGATGTTTACTTGTTTTGCTCCTAAAAGAGACCTGTGTCCCCTTTTCTCTCTTCAAACCCATGTCTCTCAATCTGAGCACTGTCGCCACCTCGGGCTGGACGATTCTGGTCTTGTACACTGCAGGATGTTGAACAGCGTCCCTGACCTCTGCCCACTAGCTGCCCAGCAGCGTCCCCCACCTCCGGTGTGACAACCCAAAATGTCTTTAGATGTTGGAAAATGTCCCCCAGGGAGTTGAGGGTGACAGAACTGTCCCCATATGAGGACTACTGGTCTATGTCTGTAGGCTGATTTCCTGCCATACATTCTGTCCCTCAGTTGGGGCCATCTCTAAATGAACTACGCTCAATGACATTAGATGTGTTGAATTTGCTCTTCACCAGCTCCGCGGACTGAGTGATGAGTTAGGATCCTGCCTGGAGAGCCGTGTCTTGAGTTGAGCGGCTGGTTAGCTGTGGAACCAGGGAAGTCTTTGCTCTAAGTCCACAAGGGTGTGAATGCTTCTCCCTGGCCTAGGGAGCGCAGAGAATTCTCTGCCTTTCTCGCCTCAGGATAAATACGTCTGTCTGCAGGGGCAGGCCCTGAGGCGACTGCATCTTCTAGGCCTTCAAGAACAAGGGGGGAATCCTTACAACTGTGTAGAGGGGCTGCTGAGCTTCCCTGATTACTCCGGACACTGAGTTGACCATTCTTGCCTTTAAAAACCTGCAAGCATGCATGTAAAGCAGTGAAGAAGAGTAGTGAAATGACACGGGCAGGTCCATTCCAGGGGCACGCTGCACTGTGGCCAGATGTTACGAGGTGGGAATGTGGAGCCCAGCCTTGCTGGACCTTCATTTTTCAAGGAAGTCAAGACTTCCAGAACTTTTTTTGAAAATGGAATATCTTGATTCTTGAATTTAAAAAAAAAATTTTTTTTATGTCTTTATTTTATTTTGAGAGACAGAGACAGAGAGTTAGTGGGGAGGGGCAGAGAGAGAGGGAGACACAGAATCCAAAGCAGGCTCCAGGCTCTGAGCTGGCAGTCAGCACAGAGCCCGACGCGGGTCTCGAACCCACGGACTGTGAGATCATGACCTGAGCTGAAGTCGGACGCTCAACTGACTGAGCCATCCAGGCACCCCTTGATTCTTGATTTTTATAGTAATGAGCTAGTTACTGTGTTTCAACTTGATGTGGGCCAAATGAAATGCATATGTAGGCTGACAGTTTGTAACCTCTGAGGTAATGTGTGAGGTTATTTCTTGTTTGGGGACTAACTCAGTCCAGAAATCTATTGGTTTGACTGTGGATCCAGTCAGTGCATGTTTATTGAGTATCTACCATGTGCCAAACTATGTTCTAGAGCTGCCACTTGGCATAAATTTGCTGGTATGACTGATAACTGAAAGGGACAGAGATTATGGGTGGGTGGATAGATGGAAAGAGTGATAAAAGAAGGATAGATGGATGATGGATGGATTAAAGATGGATGGTTGATGGGTGGAGGAAGAAAGGATGAATGAATAGATGGAGGATGGATAGGTGGATGGTTGGATGGATGGAGGATGGGTAGCTCGTGGGTGGTTACATGGATAGATAAATAGATCAATTTGATCATTTAGAGTTATATACTAAAATATTATAGATAAAATAATATGTGTGGGAATTACTTCAGGGTGATACGGAGAGTTGAATGAGAGTATAGATAAATCAAGATAATTATTGAATCTGAGTGATGGTGGATAGAGAAGTTTCCTTATACTTTTTTGCTTTCTTTTGAATATGACTAGAAATGTCTCATACCAAAAATATTTGTTTTAATGTCCTTATCATTTAGAGATACACTCTGAAGGATATACAGGTAAAATGACATCATGTCTGGGACATGGTTTGAAATATTCGGCTAAGATTTTTTTGCAAGTCAGTGTGTAGATGTGCTATGCTCTAAATGTTTGTGTCCTCCCAAAATTTACATGTTGGAATCCTAATGCCCAATGTGATGCTGTTACAAGATCGGGCCTTTGAGAGGTAACTAGGTAATGAAGGTAGAGCCCCCTTGAATGGGATTAGGGGCCCACATTGCTCCCCAGTCTCTTCTACCATGTGATGATACAACGAGAAATCTGTGACCTGGAAGATGGTCCTCACCCAACGGTGCCCGCGCCCTGATCTTTAACTCCCAGCCTCTAGGACTGTGAGAAAGAAATTTTTGTGGTTTGTAAGCCACCCAATCTATGGCCTTTTGTTATATGAATGAAGACAAGTACAGACTAAGACACGATGAAACATCCTTTAGCAAGAAGTTGATCATTGTTGATCATCATGGGTATATGGAGATTCGTTATACGGGCTTGTGTAGATCTGCATATGGTTGCAAGTTTTTACATTAAAAAATTGTATTTAAATGGGACAGAGGATTGGGGCCTCCTGTTTCCCAGGTACTTTTGGAGGCATGAATCATGCTCTGGGTGAATTTCTCACTAGCGTGGTGGTGTTGACATCAAAGGAATGGGTTTTTTTTAAATATATATTTTTAAATTTATTTCTAGGAAAGAGAGAGAGACAGCGTGAGCAGGGGAAGTTCAGAGAGAGAGGGAGTCACAGACTGAAACAGGCTCCAGGCTCTGAGCTGGCAGTCAGCATAGAGCCCGACGCAGGGCTCGAACCCACGAACCGCGAGATCATGACCTAAGTGAAAGTCGGATGCTTAACTGACTAAGCCACCCAGGCGCCCCAGGAATGGGTATTTTTTAACAAGGGATGTCACCGGCTGAGTATTGCCTGCTGAGGTCAGAAGCCAGGGCTCTGCTGTGGACCGTGGGTTGAGAACAGATTTCTCACCCACATAGTTGCTCTGCAAGGTGTTCTCCCTCCCACTTCTCTTGCTGCGAGGCAGGAAAGCACAGTGGTTAGAGTGTCTGGAATCAGCCTCCTTAGGACCAGACACCAGTGCTGCCATTTTCTAGCTGTGTGGCCTTGGACGTGGGATTTCACTATCCTGTTCCCCAGGTTCCACATCTATTAAGTGAGAGCTAACAGTAACATGTTACAGATTCATTATGAAGATTGAACTAGTTATTCCATAGAAGGTGCTTAGCACAGTACTTGACAGGTAGCATGTATTTATTATCATTATCAATGCTTTGTTGTTAGTACGTTGTTGCTGCTGGTAAGTATTTTAAGAACAGAAAGAACTTTCTGAGATAGGTGGAATGATTGGGGGCAGAGGCTAAGAGAAGCTGAAGAAAGAGGCATCCACTGTCATCCATTCCACCCACAGAAGCCTATTTGTGAGCCGCTGGAATCACTTTCCTGCAAGCTAGGTACAAAAAGTAATACAAGAGAAAAGCAACTTCCCGACCATTTGTTTTCTCTGCAGAATGAAGTAGAGCTGGGAGAGCTGCTTCTGTCACTCAATTATCTCCCGAGCGCTGGGAGACTCAATGTTGACGTCATTCGAGCCAAGCAACTTCTTCAGACAGATGTGAGCCAAGGTTCAGGTACAGTGCGACCCCTCCTTCCCCTATTTCCTTAACATGGCATCTATATTTGTCTGACACGGGGACTTGATTTTTTTTTTTTTCTGCACTCCTGAGACTATTAAGAAGGCCCTGTGAGGGTAAACAAATAGCTTTTAGAACTAGGATGTTAGATCAAGAGGAAAAATAAATGATCAGATGTCTCTTAGGATGAGGCAGGTAAATGATGCCATCTCAGTAATCCCATCTGAACTGGGAATTGGACTGAGACCACATGTGATAACTACTGACCTCTGCTTGCTCTTTATACACATGCAGCCCCCAGGAAGTTACCTGCCTTTCCAGATACTATGCCTGCAATGCAGATGCCATGCTCCAGGTGGTGGTAGTGTGCACCGGCCACACCTTCTGATCTGTGGGCGTGGCGGGCACACCCTGAGGTTTTTTCCTAGTTCATTCCAAGTGTACCGTGAATCTTTTTAAATCCAAGCTCTGAAAAGACTGTTGTATTTATAAAGTGTCTAACTGTATAGCAAACCAATTCAAACATGACTTTTAATGAAGTGGAATAGATTCCATTCCATCTGTATGTAGCTTCTCCCCTGATGGCAGAGGATAGTATCATGAAAGTAGCCAGGGTCTCTGGGACCTCTCTGGCTCACTGGAGGAACTACTGTCTCCTCCAAGTACAGTAGCTAAAATAAATCACTTTCGCTATCAGGTGACAGCTGCATTTAGAAGACAACTTGCGTTCTCAAAAACCACATTATAAAAATAGAGGTTTTGAAGGGGCCAGTGGAGGGAATGGTATTAAGGCTGGAGAGTTTCAGGACTCACCACCATGGGAAAGTCAGTATGATAAAATGATTAAGAGTTCCGGAGTCAAACTGCCAAGTCCTGATTCAACTGCTTACAAATGATGTGGCCTTGAAGAAGGTATTTAACCTCCATATACCTCAATTCCTCTATCCGAAAAATTGAGATGGGTTGTTTCAACAAATAGTAGATAATGTACACAAATCTCTTTGTAAACTGTCAAGGGATCTAAGAATGATAGTTACTATTCTAATAGTAACTATTAGATGATATTTATTCTCCCTGTACTCCTGCATATGAGTTATGGGCTCACTGACATGATAATGGGTTTCTAGGGACAGAAAAATCAGAGCAGGCTCTGAATCTGGCTCTTCTCCCACTCGTCTGATCTTAAGCAGATCATTTCCTATCTTGAGTCTTCAGTTTCTTCATCTGTAAAATGCACACAGTGCTTGATGCATGGGAGGAGCTCAGTAAACCTTGGATGGCTGGAGGAAGAGAGAAAGGGATGAGCAGATAAGCAGCTGGATGGGGAAGAGGGAGGAATGGATGATGGATGGATGGGAAGATGGACAAACGAAAGGAGGGGTGGATATCTGGCCTGATGGATGGAAAGTTGGATGGATTGATGGGGAAAAAGTGATGGAAGGATGCGTAGGTGGTTGGCTTATCAGATAGATGGCAAGTTGGATGGATGGATTGAGTTTCATGAGCTCCAACATTCCATAATGCTGTGTCTGATTCCCAGACCCCTTTGTGAAAATCCAGCTGGTACATGGACTCAAGCTTGTGAAAACAAAGAAGACATCCTTCTTAAGAGGAACGATCGATCCTTTCTACAATGAATCCTTCAGCTTCAAAGTTCCCCAAGAAGAACTGGAAAATGCTAGCCTAGTGTTTACAGGTAGGTTATGTTCCAGACCCTGCTGAACTCCAGTGAGACATATTCCACTTATTGTTCTAAAGATAGAAGTTATCTAGAGAGGGTAACCTTTAAGAACTTCATGTCTGGTATTCAGCTACCTGAGTTTGAATTCATTTACCATTTGTGAACTTGGGCAAGATCCAGAGACCTGGAAAGCATGATTATTACAAATGTAAACTTTGGAGCCATGTTTCCTGGCATCTCCACATAATTACTGAAGGCTTTGGCAAGTTGCCTGGCCCCTCTGAGCCTCAGTTTCTTCATCTATAAAATGGGCAATAATAATACTTGCTTCATAGGTTTGTTGTGAAGATTAAGGGACTTAGAACTTTGAAATAATAATGAGTGCTCACTATGAGTGTTTTGATGATATGATGATTCAAGTAGCTTATAGTCTAATAGGGAAACATGAGAAAATAGTGTCAGCTAACTCAGGAGGATTTTGAAAGGCTTTCCCAAGGACATGGTGTTTAAGTAGAGGCTTCATGTGCCGCTCTGGTTGAATTTAATCTGTTGTTTTCAGGGTGTATTAGTTATCTATTGCTGCAAAACAGATTTCGTGACTTAAAACCATGAACATTTATTCAGCTCATAGTTCCTGTGGATCAGGAACACAGGCATAGTTTTGCTGGGTGCTTCTGGCTGAGGTCCTCTGACAAGACTGCACTCAAGGTATTGGCTGGGGCCGCAGTCTCATCTTAAGGCTCATCTGGGGGAGGATCTGTTCTTAAGCGTATGCACATAGGGGTTGGCAGGATTCGGCTCGTCGCAAGGAGATGCATTGGATTGGAGGCTTCAGTTCCTTCCTGGATGTTGGCCAGTGACCTTCCTGTGTTTCTTATCATGTGGGCTTCTCCATGGGGTAACTCACGGCATGGCAGATGGTTTCCATCAGAGCGGGCACGTGAAGGAGCAAGAGACGGTGAACAAGATGGAAGCCAGAGTCCTATTGTTAACCTGATCTTAGAAATGACACCCTATTGCTTTTGCCATATTCTGTTCATTAAAAGCAACCCACTAGATCCAGCTCATCTTCTAGGAGAGGGGATTACCGGATGGTGTGAATATGGGAGTTAGGGATCGTTGGGAGCCAGTTTAGAAGCTGGCTACCACAGCATAGAATTACTAGAAGTGATGGTTCTTATCTCCTGTGACCTAGTCGTAGGAGGGCTTCACTTATTGCTGATACTCATCATGCTTCACCCTATCAAGCCAGCATCACCGTCGTCGGCTTACAGGGCTGGGGACCGAGGCTTAACGCCTGAGCAGTCTACCCAGTGTCAGACTGGTAGAATCAGGCTTCAGGCTCTGGTCTTCCTAGCTCCAAGGATCAAGGGGGTCTGCCTTTCCCAAACATCCAGGTAGTGGCGGCATTGGGTTCTGATATCACACTGAAGAGCCCTGCTCCAGAGTCACTGGAAGCTTAATCTGTTTAGATCTAGTCTAAAATCCTTAGCTGCTGGGCTCCCGAGAAAGAAGGCCGTGGCTTCCTCTGTACTTGGCTCGTCGCCAAGGCTGCAAGTGCACTCTGCTCGGAGACTCCCCTGAGGCAGCTTGGCTCTGGGTTTTCTTAGGGCCTGTCACCCAGAGGGTCTGTGTCCAATCAGGGGACGCCTGCCCTAAGCAGACACGACATCCTCTCTTGCAGCCTGTGATGGCTGCTGTCCAAGGGTCCCACTCTCCTCAGTTTCAGGTGAAGACAGAAGACCGCGATTCCACTGAATCTTTAAATGGTAGAGGGCAGGCCGTGGAAGCTCTGTTGAACCAAGATAAGATCCAAGCATGGAATATCGATTCCCAAGTCCCTGCTGAGAAGAAGAACTTAATGTTGCACGTGGAGATCAGGAGGGGGCCCCAGGGGGCACTGAGTGCCCATAAGGAAAGCCTCAACACCTCTGTATTTTACTTGACTTAAGATTTTATGACAAAAGTAGCACACGCCCGTCACAACCAAAAGATACGAATGGACAGAGAATCAAAAGAGCAGGGGGGTTAAATGCATGGGCTGTGGAGCCAGGACCTGGCCCTTGGCTTTGTGGCCTCAAGCAAGACCTGTGTGCTTAGACTTTCTCATCTGTAAAATGGGTAAATCTAAAACGACACAAGGACATCCTGAAAGATTGTTATGTGGGTTAAATGAGAACAAGACATAACCTTTGCTGAGCACTGTGTCTAGTGCACAGCACGCACTTAGTAACTATGGACTATTACTTTTTTATGTTTATTTATTTATTTTGAGAGAGAGTGGGGGGTGGCAGAAAGAGAAAGTGTGAGAGAGAGAGGAAATCTTAAGCAGGATCCACACTTAATGTGGAGCCTGGTACAGGGCTCAATCCCATGACCCTGGGATCATGACCTGAGCTGAAACCAAAAGTCACACGCTCAACCAACAGAACCACCCACCTTCGGGTGACAGTTGGCAGACAAGGCCCGTGCTCTCTATTTATGGAAGACCTTTTTCTCAGGTTTAAATGTTGGGGTTTCCAGGGGCGCCTGGGTGGCTCAGTCATTTGAGTGTCTGACTTCGGCTCAGGTCACGATCTCACGGTTCATGGGTTCGAGCCCCACGTCGGGCTCTGTGCTGACAGCTCAGAGCCTGGAACCTGCTTCAGATTCTGTGTCTCCCTCTCTCTCTGCCCGTCCCCTGCTCGTTCTCTCTCTCTCTCTCTCTCTCAAAAATGAAGAAACATTTAAAAATTTTATAAATGTTGAAGTTTCAGGCTCCTAGCTCAAGGGCGCCTCCTGTCAACTTAAAGCCCACTGAAAATATTCTTTCTAGAGAAGGGAGAATCTCAGTTCTCCCTGCCTTTGTCAGTAAGGGATCCCTAACCCTGGCTGAACTTCAGAATCAGCTGGGAGCTTTAAAGTGCTACCAATGGCCAACCCCACCCCCAGAGGCTCTGACCAACTGGACTGAGCCGGGCCCTCAGTTCTCTCTCTCTCTATGTGTATGTGTATTTTTAAAGCACCCCAGATGTTTCTAACAGTCAGGGTTCAGAACTGTAGCTGCGGGTGGAAATCCCAGCTGGGATGGCATTTTTCATGAAGGGCGCTGGCTGCAGTAATAAACAAAATACAGATTGAACTGTATGTATCTGGGCAGAGCTACAGTTGTCCTGAATTCGAATCTAGAATGTTCTAACTTGCTCTATTTATCAGCTAAAGGAAAGAGCTGTCACCTCCAGGCTAAGGATCTGAAACCTGCCTATTAGCTTGTTTCCAAACACTTCCCAACCAAAGTAAGGTTGATCTGCACTTTGAATGTTTGTGGAGAATCCTGGTAAAAGCCTGTAATTAGCTGGTGGGCAGCGCTTTCTAAGCAGTTAACGTTCCTGTGTGGGATGAGCGTTCTTCTGCAGTTTTCAATCAGGTGATTTCTGCAGCTGAAGTTTTAAAAAGTTGGGGGGCGGGGGCAGGGGAGAGATGGCTTTTCAAATCATGGGGGACAGACATACGGCCCAAAGGCCTTCCGGGGAAAATAAAGTGGATTTGGCCACTGTGGTTAGTGGTTTATTATTGGAAGTGGGGGAGGAAAGGAAGGAAAAAAAGAAACGCAGCTTGATGGTGCCTCTGCAAAAAATTAAAAATAAAATCACTGTGTGATCCAGCAGTTGCGCTCTGGGTATATCCCCAAAAGAATCGAAAGCAGTACTCAAAACAGACCTTGGTGCATCCACGCTCATAGCGACGTTATTCCCCTAGCTGGAAGGCGGAAGCAGCCTGGGTGTCCGTCGATAGATGGCTAAAGGAATACGCAAAATGTCATCTACCCCTACAGTGGACTGTTATCCAGCCTTTGAAGGAGGGAAACAGCAACGTGCTACAATGTGGATGGACCTTGAGCGCATTCTGCTACACGAAATAAGCCAGATACAAGAGGGCAAATGCTCTGTAGTTCCATTTGTATGAGGTGTGCAGGGTAGAGACGTTGCTAGACACAGAAGCAGAGTAGAGGTTTACCAGGGGCTGCGGGGAGAGGAGAATGGGGCTGATTGTTTAACAGGTATGGAGTTCCAGTTTGGGAAGATGAAAAGCTTCTGGACACGGATAGTGCGCTGGTTGTATGATGATCTGAACCGTCCCGATGCCCCC
This sequence comes from Crocuta crocuta, assembly GCF_008692635.1. Classification (NCBI taxonomy): domain Eukaryota; kingdom Metazoa; phylum Chordata; class Mammalia; order Carnivora; family Hyaenidae; genus Crocuta; species Crocuta crocuta. The sequence continues at coordinate 14,240,174 of NW_027531893.1, read as the reverse complement.
TGCGTTGTATACCTACAAATGTGCAAGTGTAAATTTTATGTTGCGTATATACTATCACAAAAACAAAACAAAACAAAACAAAGAAATGCAGCTGGAGCTCCGCAGACCTCAGGCAGTTCAGTGGTCCGTGGACGCTAAGGCTGGACCCTTGCAGACTGTTTGCCTAAGAGAGGTCCCTGCCCTTTCATTGTCACTTGAAGGACCTAAGTGTTATGGTTAAGGGCCAGTCCCTGGAGCCAGATGCCCAGGGGTTCATTCTGTGATCTTGGCACTTGCCTTGACCTCTTTTTGCCTCGGCTTCCTCATCTGTAAAATGGGGATAATGGTTCCTATGTCACTAGATTATTGTCAAGTCCAAACTGGGTTAATGTACATAAAGGCATAGAATGGTGCTTGGCTCAGAGAAAGTGCCCCGTCAGTATAGTTTTTATTATTACTATTATTATTACTCAAAAGACACCACCCTTATGTAGCTAGGTCCACCTTGAGGCTTCTCTGAAAGGAGGCAGGGCAGTATACACAAGTAAATAATATATTCTACCTACTTGCTCAACTTAGAGTCTGGGATTCTATGGAAAACTCAAAAAGGGAAGGAAAACTTATTGTATGTACTTACCAGATGGAGTACTGTCTCACCTTCCTGGCCCCTGCCCTGCCAACATCGGAGGAAGACCTAAAGTCTCCCTGGAGGTGAAGTTGTGGGGCAATCGCTGGGTTAGAAAGAACTACGTGTTATGTCCTTTTCCTCTAGCCCTGGACCTCCCCCGTTTTCCCCTAAGTACCCCAAGCATCCTGGCCTTCTGAGAAGTATTCAGAAGTGATACTTTATCTAGCAAACTAGTAAGAGACACTTGGCTTCAGAAAGGTTCCTAACGCCTGGAGAGAGCAGGCATGGGCATGCGCTGCCTGCAGGCAGCCTCTGATTGTGGCCGGAGCTGGGGGGGTTGGGGGAGGGGGAGAGTCCAGCTCCCTGGGGCAGGAGCTGACCAAGTGTCAGTCTCCACAGATTGAATTTTTTTGAGCACCTACTATGTGTTATGTATTCACTAGAGAACCAGACTTTCTTGACCCATGTTCTCATGGTGTTTAGTGCTAGCAGGGGACAGACAGACATTAGTCAATGTCACACCAGTCTCGATGTAACTGTGAATTGGTCTAAGGGTTATGAAGGAGAAAAGCAGGGTAGGTTGCAAATGCCCGACCCTGTCTGGGGGGTGACAAGGTGAGCTGGGCACAGAGGTTGTAGGGAGTGAGGAGAGACCAGGCAGGCCTCCAGCCCAGAAGGGAAACTGAGGTCCAGGAGAGGCATTGAGGCCAACTTCGCACTGAGACCTAATAGGTTGACAGGGGTCAGCAAGGAAGACCCACACTCTGCTGCTCACCCATCCTGTTAGAATTTCTCAAGGCAGCTGCTGCAGGAATTGGCCTGGGCACCGCCCAGCTCAGAAGGTCCCCTCCAGGGTCAGGAGGCTACAGAACATCTAAGAAGGGAGACCAGGCATGACCGACACACCCAACTTTTTGCCAACCCTTAGTGGGTCTAGCTGGGCTTAGAGTGGTGCCTCTGTCCTTAACATCTCCCAGGGGTTTGTTAAAATGCAGATTCTGATTCATTTGGCCTGGCGCAGGGCTTGGGATTCGGCATTTCGAACTGCACCCAGTTGATTTCAATGCTGTGGGTCTGCAGACCACGCTTCGCAGAGCAAATACACAGAAGACCCTGGAAGTGCATTGGGGTGAGTGACAGTGATTCCAGGTGTATTAGAAAGAATCAGACTTGAGCAATGACCCTCACCCCTGCGAGTCATTAGACTTCCTAATCCTATCCATCATTAATATCATGTTGGGACTTTAGGGGCACCTGAGTGGCTAAGTAGGCTAAGTGTCCGACTTTGGCTCAGGTCATGATCTCTAGTTCGTGGGTTCGAGCCCTGCATCAGGTTCTGTGCTGACAGTTCAGAGCCTGGAGCCTGCTTCAGATTCTGTGTCTCCCTCTCTCTCTGCCGCTCCCCTGCTCGCTCTCTCTCTCTCTCTCAAAAATAAAATAAACATTACAAAATATATTGTTATGTTGGGACTTTAAAAAATCCTACAGCCCAGGCCACAGGCCAGAGCAGTTGAATCAGCCGGAGCATCGTGGGGGGCAGGAGGAGGGGCTCCAGCCTCTGCCCACACTGTTCTGCCTCCCTCTGCACCCCGAGAATGGGTTCCAAGGCACCTGGGCTGCATCCATGATTGCTTGGCTTTCTGCAGCTGTAGCATCAAATTGGTTAATTGAATCTGCTGGTGTGATGAGGCAGGCGGGGTCACGTGGTGGGGGCCGAGATGGAAGGTCTGGAGCGGTGCTGCCACTCTCGTGCCTGGGAAGTCTTCAGGGCCGATCGGACAGCAGAGGACACGCCGGACAGAGTGTTGGGGTTTGGGAAGCAGGACCGTGGAGAAGCTGAGGGTTTCCTGCAGAGGAGAGGAGAAGAAGCCAGTCTGAGAGGGGCAGAGCCCTTCTGCGAGAGCCAGAAGCTCCCTTGAGATGGAGAGATGTTCTGCAGCATCTGGCCTCAGCCCACCTCTGCCCTGCCTGCTCTCGGCAGCCTCCCCATGCCCTCTGTCTCCTCCTCTCCCCACCCGACTTACTGGGCACCAGGCCCAACCCTGCCTCCTAGGGAAATAGTTGCACAGCCATTCAGAGTATGGATTGGAGTAAGATACAGCTTGGTTCGCGTGACACGTTTACCCCATAGCAAGTGCATGTGACCTTGGGCCAGTGATCTCCCTTTCCTGAACCTCAGTTTCCTCCTCTTGCAACCTTCCAACCTCAGTACATCATATGAAAAGCTTTACACAGTGCCTTGTACATAGTTCGTGCTCCGTGAATGCCAAATGTGATGATGGTGACGGAATTATACAGACTTGGGTTTGAATCTTGGCTCCACTGTTAGCCAGCTGTGTGACTTCAAGCAGATCACTCCACCTCTCTGCGGCTGGACTTTCTCTTGTGTAGAATGTAGCAGATTATTCCTAGGATGGGAATTAAAGGCAAATCAGCACGTGGGCCCTGTCCATCCCGGAAATAGCCACTTGGAAAATCATGCCTGTTGTTTGAATAGTTCCAGTGTGTAAGAGTTGAAATGCTGGCACTTTTGAGGTTAATAGCTCAGCCTGGCTGCCTGTGGCTGCCTCCCCAGAAGCTCCCTCACCTAATCATCATCACCCCAAAGCTGCCAGCTGGTACGGTGTCCAGGAGCCAGGGATTGACACTAAAGCTGTGCCAGCTCAGCCATGGAACCAGACCGGTTTGTGCTCCCTGAAATGCCCTGGGGCTGGCAGCGTGTGGGAGGAGCCAGCAGTAAGCACTTGGCTCCAGACCCAGACCCAGACCCAGTCACAGGAAGTGAGTGGCAGAGACCAGAGACTAAAGCCTCCACTTCCTGGACAGAGGACAGTGAAAGCGGGCCCCTGCAGGCCAGAGTCTGGGGAAGATTGCAGAGAGGAGGCAGCCCCAGCAGAAAGCCCATGAACTTACTCCTGGGCTCACCCCCAAGCTGCGCATGTATGGATATGACCCTACATGGTACATGAGAGACTTTGAGAACTGAATTACTAAGTGTAGATGACCACTAAGGTCTAGAGATGGCCCCTTGGGGATAGAAAGAGCAAAGACTGAAAACTAACAGGGGTGCCTGGGTGACTCAGTTGGTTAAGTCTCCCGACTTCTGCTCTGGTCATGATCTTGTAGTTTGTGAATTTGAGCCCCGTATTGGGCTCTGTGCTGACAGCTCAGAGTCAGGAGCCTGCTTCAGATTCTGTGTCTTCCCCTCTCTGCCCCTTCCCTGCTCACATTTTGTCTGTCTTTCTTTCAAATAAACATTTAAAAAAAAGAAAGAAAGAAAACTAACTGACATTGAAATAACAGCACACAGAGGTCAGGTTAGGACACATGGTCTGAACCTAACCTGGTCAGTTGCCTGATACAACTAAAAATTCAACGTTTATTTTAGAATGTTCATTATTTTTATTTTTGAGAGAGAAAGAGACCGTGAGCAGAGGGGGGCGGGGGCAGAGAGAGAGGAAGACAGAAGATCTGAAGCAGGCTGCAGAGCCCAACACAGGGCTTCAACTCACAAACCATGAGATCCTTACCTGAGCCGAAGTTGGATGCTTAACCAACTGATCCACCCAGGTGTTCCTATTTAGAAGGATTTAAACAAGACCTAGAGTCTCATGACATAATCCTCAAAACGTCCAGGATATACTCCAGAATGACCTGGTTCACAAAAAACCAGCAAAGTCTGGCAAATTCTCAGAGGAAATACAATCAGCAGGCACCCACTGCAAGATGACCTAGATATTGGAATGATCACACAGAGTTTAGAGAAGTTCTTACAGTCATGCCCCAAGAAGTAAGGCTGAATCGTCTTGAAAAGAATGGTAAGGTAGAGAATGTTGCAAGTTAGTAGAAAAACAGAAGACATAAAAAAGAACCAAGTGGAAATTTTCGCATGGCAAAGTAGAATGACAAATAAAATATTCACTGGGTGGGCTTAGTAGCAGAATGGAGATGATGGAGGAAGGAGCCAGTGAACTTAGAGATAGATCAAGAGAAATGATGTATGAATAGCAGAGTAAAAAGATTAGAGGGAAAGAGGAACAGAAGGGGAGAAGAGAGAAGTATGGAGCAGTATCAAACAGTGTAATATTCATGTCATGTGAATCCCAAAAGGGAGGGAGAGAAGGAGTGGTGGTGGGGCATCAGATGGTAGTAGGAAACTTACCCCCAGAGGTCCATGAGTCTCTTACCAGGTTGCTGGACTGCTAGCTCAGGTGCCACACCTCTGTCCTTCCCTTCCCAGAAAGCATGAGCAAGTCACAAGGAGGCAGTATCTATCGCAATGTGGTTGAATTCAGCCAGACCTGGCCTCAAACCATGAGTGTGGGTAAGTGGCTTTGCCTCGGTGAGCCTCAGTTTCCTTGACGGAACAGTGGGGACATTATATTTATGGTGAACTTCCTGTGTGCTCATGATCTCATTTGGTTTTTCAATAAGCCTATAAGGTGGTCATTATTCATTTGGAGAAACAGAAGCTCAGAGAAGGGGATTGCAGTGAGTTGAGCCAACTGCAAAGTCTGAGAAAATGGTCCTCACAAGACGGTCCTGCCTCACTTCAGACCAGCTGTCTAGAAAGTCAGGGTCCCCGTGACCGTGCAATTTCAATAATACATGAGAATGACTCACAGGACTCTGGAAAGTGCCACTTATGACTACAGTTTTATGGTGGCAGAAGGTTACACATGAAAATCAGTCCAGGAAGGAGACATACATGGCAGAGTCCAGAAGGGGTCCAGATGCAGGGTCTCGGATCATTTTCTCCCTAAGCAATCATGGACGCGCTGCCTCCACCTGGTCACTAAGTGGGTGCTGTGCCTAGAATATTACCGATGAGGGGAGCTCACTGAGCCTTTGGTGTCCAGAGTTTTTCCTGGGGCTCCATCTTGCAGTCTCTGGCAGCCAACTTCAGCCTCCAGCACCTTCCAGAGGTATAGCTAATACCTCTCGTCATCAGTTTCTCCAGGGGACCCCAAAGCTCTCACCACAAATCATAGTGTCCAGTGGCTAGAGCCCTGAGGCCAACAAAGACACCCCTGCAGGATATTGCAGGAGCCCCAAGGTCACCTCCCAGGAGCCAAGGGCATGGACCAGATCTCTCTTTGGATACAATGAATTCTTCACCACACAGGAAGTAACTAGTCACTTGCACTGAGTCATCCAGCTGGTGAGAGGTTGGACCAGGCTTCCAACCCAAGTTGTTTGGTTCCCAGGTCTTCCTCACTCTTGACCACTACACTCGATGACCATATGAATCTCCTAGCGATCTTGTTAAAATGCGGGTCCTGAGTCGAACCTCGCTTTGAATAGCAAGAAGACACTTCATCTGCTCTCCCAGGGTACCCCAGTATGTCCAGGGCACACAAGGCAGTGTGAGTTTGGGAAAAGTAGCACAGGGCAGGTCAAGTAGAGTCTGTAGGATTAGAAGCTTATTTTTTTCCCTAAGTACCTGGAGAAGCCTTTGGAGGGTTTTGACGAGAGAAGTGTTATGACCATGTTTTAAAGTATCACTCCAGGAGCGCCTGGGTGGCTCAGTCGGTTAAGCATCGACTCTTGATTTCAGCTCAGGTCATGATCATGGTGGTTTGTGTGTTCAAGCCCCACATCAGGCTCTGTATTGACAGCAGAGCCTATTTGATATTGTCTCCCTCTCTCTCTTCCCCTCCCTTACACGCGCCCTCTCTCAGTCTCTCTCCAAATAATAAATAAGCATTAAAAAAATTTAACAAAGTATCACTCCAGCTGTCGAATGGAGAATGGTGTGTCAGAAGGCAGCAGGGGCAGCCAAGAGACCTTCCAGAAAGCCGCAGTACTGGTCAAAGGGACAGGTGATGGTGGCTTGGACCACAGTGGTGGCAAAAGGAGGTTCCAAAATAACTCAGTGACGGGGCACCTGGGTGGCTCAGTCAGTTGGGCATCCGACTTCAGCTCAGGTCATGATCTCACTTTCATGAGTTCAAGCCCCATATCAGGCTCTGTGCTAATAGTTCAGAGCCTGGAACCTGCTTCCGGTTCTGTGTCTCCCTCTCTCTCTTCCCCTCCTCTGCTCACACTGTCTCTCTTAAAAAATAAATTAACATTTGGGGCGCCTGNAAAAAAAAAATAACATAAAAAAAATCTTTTTTAAAGTAACTCAGTGAGATACAATGTAGGAGGCAAGGTCAATGGAAAGCGCTCATGGTTTAGAAGTAAAGGACAATTCTCTGTCTTGGCAAGCTCCTTAACTCCTCCGAATGAACATTTCCTTGTCTGTAGATTTCAGTCTCGCAGCTCTTAGAGTGTCGTGGGGACGAAAGGAAGTGATGTATGTAATGTTCTTAGCACAGCAATTGGCCCTTAGGGAGGGCTTGGTGGATTATGAACCTGGATGTGGGCATAGGCAGTCGGGAGATGAAAGCAGACGCCTGCCACCCTGGGGCTCTCCTGGCAGAGCACGCCCCCCCCCCCCGAGAGCTCCTTGCTGCCAGAGTCCATCCACCCAGGTGGTAGAACTTGGCTGCCTCTTAAACATTCATTTTGGGTTCCGGTGGCAGCCTTTAAAGGCCAGGCCAACTGCCAGGGTTCCTGGGGATTTGTACTCCATTTGCATGGTTGTTTAATGTGTTTGGTGCCTTTGGAGGGAAACTCATTCCAGATGGATCCCCATGGGGGAAAGCGTCAGGGGGCTGAGGATCTATCCAACCACACGTGTCCCTGCAGAGCCCCAGCAAGGAGTGGGAAAGGAGAGCCAGCGAAGGCCAGGTTCAGCCCTGCCTTGTACTTCAATGCTGGCCAGAAGCCACCGGGCTCTGCGGCCAAGGCCAGCAGCTGGTGGCTGCAAGACGAAGGCTTGCTGGTGGAATAAACCAGACACCATGAGTATCCTTTCCGGACAGTCCTTCTGTCCATTGCTTTGTCTTGACTGCACCAACCAGAGCTGCTAGTCAGTGGGAGAAGGCTTAGCCGTTAAAACACTAGGGATCGTGGGGCATAGGCTGAGTGTCCCTTCTCTGCCTACATCTCTCTCGGGTACATCTTGTGAAACAAGCTTTGGCTTAGAACCCAAAGAGCTTGGTTACCGAATCATCTCAAGCAGGACCTTTTCATCTTGCTGAGCCTCCATTTTCCACCTGTCAGATGCAATATAAGATCTACCTTGAGGGAGTATCTGGGTGGCTCAGTCAGTTAAGCATCTGACTTTGGCTCAGGTCACGATTTCACGTTTGTGAGTGTGAGTCCCGCATCAGGTGATCTTAAGTCCCACTTCAGGTGAGCCCCGCTACTTTCCTCGCCCCCCTCTGCCCCTTGCTCACTTGCGCCTTAATAAAATAAAATAAATAAATAAAATAAAATAAAATAACAAAAAAATAGATCTGCCTTGAGGTAGCTCATTCCGTCTTTAACAATGATAGCAAACACACACAGCACTTCCTGCCTGCCCAGCACTGTTCTGCATGCTTCACGTGAATTAACCATTTAACCCTCATAGTGCTCTGACATAAGAATTGCAGTTATTTTATGAAGGAGGAAACTGAGGCACTGATAGAAGATGTAGTGTACTCACGGTCATCTGGGTCCAGAATCCAGGCTCTCAGTCACTGAGTTACACAGCCTCAAATATTTATCAAGCCCCTACTATGTTGAGGTGCTGTGCTAGTTGCTGGAGAAATGGCAGAGAGGCAGAAATAATCCTTTCATGATATTGGTACGCCAGTTGGAGACAAGTAAACACCTAAATAATAAGAGTATGGTGACAGGGGCTGAGCATCACTTTAAACTGTATAATATAAGCTTAGAAAGGGCTGGCTATACCAAGATCAGGGAGAAGAACATTCCAGGCAGAGGAAATGGCAAGTGCAAAGGCCCTGGGGCAGGAATGAGCAAGAAGACATAAGTGGCCAGAGCACAGCTAATGAGGGGAGTGAATTACACGTGAGGTCAGAGCAATTCGTAGGGGTCATGTTAAGCTTAGATGACAAGCATTTCTTTCTCTTTAAGTTTATTTATTTATTTTGAGAGAGCAAGGGGGGGCGCAGAGAGACAAGAAGAGAGAGAGAATCCCAAGGAGCCTTCACGTCGCCAGTGCAGAGCCCAGTGCGGGGCTTGATCTCACAAACTGCCCCACTGAGACTGTTAGGCACTGAGGAAACCAGTGAACATGACAGATGTGGCTTCTGCCTTCACGAAGGAGTGAGATGACATGCGTGCAGGGATATTTAGCACATAACAGATGCTCAGTGGGTGTAATTTTCTCTTTCCATGTGTGTAAGCTGACATGAAAACTGCTCCCCTGGGCTCTGCCTAACCCCCAGCCCCCACAGGAAAGTAGGATATAGCTGGCTTATAATGGCAATCGTTTCTGGAGACAGCCTTAGGCAAGGGCATTATTCACCCACAAACAGGTGGGTGAAGAAGGAGCAGAGAGGGCAAAAGGGGTCGGCCTTCCCTCTGTCTAGAGGAGCTGCTGCCCCACTCCGGCCCTGGGGAGGGAGGGTCTCTGCGGCTTAACTCACGGCCGCTTTCTTTACGATCCCGAGTTACACGGCGGCGGGCCCAGGAAGGGTGTCCGCTGGCTCGGCGCCAAAGTTCTCATTACGCGTCTGCTTGTAGATTTTATCCTGCCTAATTTTATCAGGGTTGGAGAAGCAGAAGAGAGGCAGCCCATGGATGATTCGTGCTTGGGATTCTCTTCCAACCTGCTTCAGGGTCATGTTGGCCTCTCGGTGGTGTCTTTGGTAAGGAGGGGTCAGGACACTTGGGAGATGCATGGACAACTCTGTGATAAAATGAGGGTCCCCAGCCTTACTACAAGAAGTTTCTCAAAAGCCCGTGTGTCCCTAAGGCATTTGAGGACTGGGGCAAATCATTCTTTCCCGGTTATGGAGTGTGGCTCAGAAGAGAAGTCACAGTGGGCAGGAGCTCAGTGGTCACTCTTCTTCCCACTCTTAATAATAGGCAGCCTTCATTAAGGCTCAGTAAATTCCAGGCACCGCCCCAAGGACTGTCTGAGTGGGTCCTCACAACAACCAAACAGGGAGGCTCTGGTGTTGCCCCCATTTTACAGAGGAGGAAAAGGAAGCCCAGAGAGCGCAGATGATTTGCTTAAAGTCACCGTATGAGCTAAGGGCAGGGAAGGCTATAGAGGTCAGCCATGCTGTTTTGTGGCTTATTTCTTGCTTGCATGCTGGTTTTTGTGGGCTCGGCCATGAGCTGCCTTGCATGCAATGATTCAGCGACCCAGGCGCCTTCCGTTCTGTGGCCCCGCCATCTTCCCAGGCTGCAGAGGGTTTCACCTGCAGCTGGTGGTTGGGAGACAGAGAGAGAGAGGGAGAGAGAGAGAGTTGAGGACTGAGTGGGAAGGTTGAATAGGCCAGGCCTGGAAGTTAGGAATATCACTTTCTACTTCCATTCAGACTCTGTTGGCTCCAGCTGGCTGCGAGGGGAGGCTGGGGTTACAGTCCAGCTGCTCGCCCAGGAAGGAAAGGCTTTGGTGACCACATGGCCGTCTCTGCCACAGCGACCCAAGTGGGCAAATAAAAGCCAGCCTGGGCCCTGAAGAAGCTTGCTCCCTGCCTCCCTGAGCACCTGTGGCCTTGAGCTCAGCACAAGCGTCACTGGTGGGGGGAGGGGGGGAATCCCACCTGACCAAACCCCAGGCTCGGGGAATTCAGCCTAACAAGAATGGTTCTTGTAGTGAATTTGCCAGATACCTCTTGGCTGGCAAGCCCCAGGCACCTGCTGACGTAGGGAGTTAGACCAGTGGCTCTCAGTGGGGCTGTCCCCCGGCGGACATTTGGTCATGTCTGGAGATGTTTCTGGCTGTCACAGTCCCAGGGGCCCTGCTGGCATCTGGTGGGTAGAGCTCAGGGCTGCTGCTGACATCCCACAATGCAGCGACAGCCCCCACGACGGTGCTGAGGTTGAGACACCCTGGGCCGGGGCAGCGGCTCTGCTGGTGTTGGAGTTTGCGGGGTGAGGTGGTGACCTCCGTGAAGGGCCGGTTGGCGCCAGCTAGGAGCCAGTCTGCTCCAGTTAAGCACCTGTTGGGGCCATGTTTCTTCTCCTATAGCATTTTAACCTCTCTTCATTCACAGTGGTTTTTCTTTGGCTGCCTGAGTGTGAAGATTTCAGGGGTAGAAACTGTCAGGTGAACGTGTGCTCATGGGTGCAGATCTTACAAATGGCTTCCTTGCTTCCATCCATAAATATTCGGGCAGACAGAAGCGTGCTCTGCAGACAGGCCGCCTCCCCAGGTGGCGTGACCGGGACAGATGGAGCGCGGCCTGGCTCTGCAGGCGCGGGCAGGTGGAGCCCTCTCAGGACGAGAAGCAGCGGGTTTTTCAATCCGGTCCCTGCTCCTCCCCACCTTGTGGTTTATGGGTCCGTGTCACTTGTGTGTGGTGACTCGCAGGGTTTACGAGGGAGAGGAGTTCTGATGGCTTTTCAGTATTGTTATTATAAAGGATATATATTAATACACGTTTGTATATATAATACAACCCTTGGGAGAGAGTAGGATAAAAAGTAAAAATCCCCAGTTCTCCCTACTTGAAGGTATTTCCTCTTAATAAGTCTTCTTTTTAGGAATATATGCATTTATGTGTATATGTGTATGTGCGCATGTATGTACCTATATATCTGACAGGTGTACATGAGTGTGTGTGTGTGTGTGTGTGTCTCCATCCACTATTGTTAGTATCCAAACTATACACACTTTTCTGCAACTTGCTCTTTTCACACAGTGAAGCTTGGGCATTCTTTCATATTAGCCTACTTACGTATATGAGAGCCAGGCACTATGGATACATTAGTAAACAAATTAGACAAAAATCCTAGTTTTGGGGCACCTGGATGGCTCAGTCGGTTAAGCGTCTGACTCTTGATTTCGGCTCAGGATGTCATGTCATGGTTCGTGAGTTCGAGCCCCATATCCTCCTTGACAGTGCGGAGCCTGCTTGCGATTCTCTCTCTCCCTCTTTCTCTCTGTGCCCCTCCCCAGCTCTCTCTGTCTCTCTAAATAAATAGATATACTTAAAAAAAATCCCGGTTTTGTGAGATGGCTACCTAAACACGGGAAGACAAGTAGCAAACAGACAAATCTGTATGATGCCATGTAGAGATGATGTTCGGTGCTAAGGAGGAAATGGAAGGTAAAGAGAATACTGAGTGTTGGAGTCAGGATTTCAGTTTTTTCCACAGTGGCCAGGGACGGCCTCATGGAGAAGGGGACATTTGAGCCAGGACGTGAAGGAAGTCAGAGATGTGCCTAGGGATATGTGGGTGTGGGAAGAGCATTGCTGCCAAAAAGAATAGCAAGTGCAGAAGCTTTACGCAGGAGAAATAAAAGGCAGATCGGTGCGGCTGATGTGGAGTGCAGGTTCCCCCAACTGTTTGGAATGACCGCGTGATATTTCATTAAGTCCAGGAGTTGAAGAATTTATTTAATTAGTCCCCTGTTGGTAACATTGGGACTATTGCCAACTTTTTTTTTTTTTTTTGCAGTTAGAAGCATTATTGGGGTAAGCATCCTCAACACATCTCTTCTGATGTGTCCAAATNGTGGCACAATTTTATTCTTTTCTGTCTTCTTACAAATGAAGCAGAGGATTTTGGCAAATGTTTTTGCACCTGTGTGGCCCAGGGAGGCCCCAACTCCTGCCCCCCCCCCCCCTGCAAAAAAGGATTCTTGTAAGGCTGAAATAAGCAAGCTTTGAAAATTATGAAGTGCTGAATAACTACAAAGTGATTTTTTTTTTACCTTTGAAAAGCAGTTTGATTTTTCATTATGTATTATACAATAATTCAAATATATAGAAAAGTACAGAAAAATAATCACAAGCAATCAGGCCCCACCCACCCCAGATCTGCTTCAGATTAGTTTTTCATTTCTTAGCTGGCCTCAGCAAGGCAAGTCCTCACTGGTTGCTGGCTTCCAGAACCCAGAGTGTGCATGTATTTTATTTTGAAATGAACTGTGTGAAAAAGTGATACATGGACTTAATCAAGATTTAAAACTTTTGCTCTCTGAAAGACTTAAGTCTTAAGACTTAAGACTTAAGACTTTCTTAACTCTCTGAAAGAGTTAGGAAAATAACAAAGCAAGGCACATCTCAAGAGGAATTTTTTGGAGCACCTGGGTGGCTCAGTCGGTTAAGCGTCCGATTTCAGCTCAGGTCATGATCTCATGGTTTGTGGGTTCGAGCCCCGCATCAGGCTCTGTGCTGGCAGCCAGCTCAGAGCCTGGAGCCTGTCTTCGGATTCTGTGATTCCCTCTCTCTCTGACCCTCCCCTGCTCATGCTGTCTCTCTGTCTCTCTCTCTCAGAAATAAATAAAAAAACATTTAAAAAAAAAAAAGGAATTTTTGGGGGGTGACTGGGTCAGTCCATTAAGCGTCCAACTTCAGCTCAGGTCATGATCTCACAGTCTGTGAGTTTGAGCCCCACGTCGGGCTCTGTGATGACAGCTTGGAGCCTGGAGCCTGCTCCCAGTTTCCCTGTCTCCCTCTCTCTCTGCCCCTCCCCCACTCTTGCTCTGTCTACTCTCAAAAATAAATTTTAAAAAGGAGCAGCTTTTTTGCAAAACGTAACCAACAAAGAACCTGTCTCCAGAATATATAAAGAATTCTGATAACTCAGTAACAAGAGAACAGCCCATAATCCAATAAAAAGTGGGCAAAGATTTGAACAGACACACTTTGCAAGTAGATGTAGGAACATCAAAGCAGCACCAGAAAAGATGCTCTTCCTCATTAGTCATCAGAAGTGCAAAGTAAACCACTGTAAAATGCACTGTACATCCTCTAGTACAGCTAAGGTGGGACATACCGGGCCCCTGGGTGGCTTAGTCGGTTGAGTGTCCCTCTGTCTTCAGCTCAGGTCATGATCTCACAGTTCATGAGTTCCAGCCCCACATTGGGCTCGCTGCTGTCAGCCTGTCAACACAGAGCCTGCTTTGGATCCTCTGTCCCCCTCTCTGCCCCTCCCCCGCTTACACTCACCCAAAAATAAATACACATATTTTTTTTTTAATTTAAAAATAAAGGCTGAAAATTCCAAGTGTTGGCAAGGATGGGGGGCAGCTAGAACTTCCCTACATTTCTGGTAGGAATGCAAGATGCTCTGACCACTTTGGAAAGCAGTGAGCCACGGCCTTCGAAAGTTAAATATTTTTATTTGAAACATTGACTATACAAACCAGCCTTCCTCTAGGAGCCAAAGATAAATGAAAACGTATGTCCGCAGAAAGCCATGCACACAGATGTTCCAAATGGCATTCCTTGCAACAGCCTCAAACCTGGAAACAACCCAAATGTCCATCAGCTCGTGGATGGATAAACCAGTCATGATACATCATGCATTGGAATACTACCCAGCAATAAAAAAGGACAGAATACCAATACGTGTACACATGGATGAGTCTCAGAGACATTACGGTATAATGCAAATGACTGTATACTGTGTGATGCCATTTTTATGAACTTCTAGTGTAAGCCAAACTTGGCCCACTTGGGTCGGAGAAAAGGATGGAGGCGAAAGGAAAAAGAGGGAGCTTTGTCGGAGGGAGAGAACTGTGTATCTTGATTTTAGTGGTAGTTAACATGTTTGTGTACAATAATCAGTATTCATCCAATTGTATACTTAAAATGGATGGATTTTATCCTATGAAAATAATACTTTGGTAAAGAAAACTGAGGGGAGATTAAAAAAATATTTATCTTATTTATTTTTTCAGGTTTAGTGAAACTAAAAGTTCTTTATTTTTTTTAGGTTTATTTATTTATTTTGAGAGACAGAGAGAGCACAAGTGAGGGAGGGGCAGAGAGAAAGGGAGAGAGAGAGAATCCCAGGCAGCCTCTCTACTGTCAGCGCAGAGCCCGACACAGGGCTTGAAGTCACGAACCGTAAGATCGTGACCTGAGCTGAAACCAAGAGTCGGATGCTTAACCGACTGAGCCACCCAGGCACCCAGAATTTTTTTTTTTTAAATAAAACTTGTGGATGTGATTTTAATTTGCGTTTCTTGGGTGTCTCATGGCGTGGGACATTGGTCATGAGCTTTTCCTGTGGCAGGAGCAAAGCATTTACGGCACGGGGACACCTGAAAGAGGACCCGGCGTGCTCATCGGTCCAAAGTAGACTTGAATCTTTTGTTGGCTGTTGTGATTAGACAGCACAGAACAGACCCTTCTGTTCAGGCCCAGGATGGTGTTTCTGGCCATGTTGTGGTCTGGCTGCTGCGGTCCCTGGGATAAGCTGGCGAGACGCACCGGTAGCCCCTGGGCCCCTCTCTGGGGAGTGTGGCCTTGTTCACTCGTGTGACCAGCCTGTGAGCAGAGTGGCCGCGCAGACCTGGAAACCGAGATTTCTGTGGCAGAAAGAAGCAAGTGAACAGCTATGAAAGTAAAGCAGTTGAGTTTGTATGTTTGTCTTTTATTATCTCCACATTTTATTGAGACCCTTTAAGAAAATACTGGAAGGATTATTCAGTCAACACCCGTATTCCCACCACCTAGATTTTACAATGACTATTTTGCTGTTTGCTTTGTCACCTGTCTGTCCATCTCTCTCTGTATCTCTTAATTCATATTGTTTCCATGCCTTTCAAGATCAGTAGCAAACATTAGTTCCTATTCATTTGTTTTTTAAAGTTGATTTTTTGGGGCGCCTGGGTGGCTAAGTCAATTAAGCACCCGACTTCAGCTCAGGTCATGATCTCACAGTTCGTGGGTTCGAGCCCCGCATCAGGCTCTGTGCCGACAGCTAATTCAGAGCCTGGAGCCTGTTTCAGATTCTGTGTCTCCCTCTCTCTCTGGCCCTCCCCTGCTCATGCTGTGTGTCTCTCTCTCTCAAAAATAAATAAAACATTAAACAAACTTTTTAAAAATAAAGTTGACTTTTTGGTAAAGCTTGACATACAGAAAATCATTACATAGGCATGACTGATGAAATCACTGGCCATTGGTGATTAAGTCAGTCTCCCACCCGTCTCCTCTTTCCAGAGGTTGGGGAGTTGGGATGAGCTGAAAGGTCCAGCCCTCTCAGCATGCCGTGGGCTTTCTGGCAGCCAGCCCCGCTCCTGAAACTATCTGGAGACCTTGACCATCTCATTAGTATACAGGAAGACACTCCTTACTTGAAGATTCCAGGGGTCTTAGAAGCTCTTGTGTTGTGAACCAGGGACTAAGACCAAGTATTATAATAAAAAAATATGCTTCTGTCACCTGTTTCGCTTGGAAATTACAAGAGTTTTAGGGGCTCTGTGTCAGGAAGTGGGGGCAGAGACCAAATATAGACGTTTTATTATGTCACTTCATGTGCATTCATTTACATATTGTCTGTGGCTGCTTTTTTGTTGTTGTTTATTTATTTTGAGAGAGAGAGAGGGAGAGAGAGAATCCTAAGCAGGCTCTGCGCTGTCAGCCCAGAGCCCAGCATGGGGCTCGATCTCATGAACTGTGAGACCATGACCTGAGTCAAAATCAAGAGTCGGACATGTGACCAGCTGAGCCACCCAGGCGCCCCGTGGCTGCTTTCTGCTGCAATAGCAGGGTAGTTGTGACAGACACCACAGGTGGCCTTTGAAGCCTAGAATATTTACCGTCTGTCTCTATATGGAAAAAGTCTGCTACCCTTGCCCTGATGTAACACCTCTGGGCTCTCTTTCATTCATCTTATTATTTGATTTATTCTCTCTTATCTTGTATTCACTCCTCCCAAGGAAGAGTTGACTTAGCTCACTGGGAACAGTTTTCATCTGGAGGTCCACAGTCTTCTGCCGGATGGGATTAAGGTAGGCTCCAGCCCCCGTCTCGCTGGGACCTACCTGCCTACAACAGGCGACATTCTCTGTGGCTCCTTCAGGGCACCTGCTGTTCAGGCTTGGCCCTGAAGTGACAAGGCCCGCATAGGTTTTGGTCAGAGAAGTTTAATCCCGGGAGAACACATATTAGGGCCGGGCCCCTTCCTACAATCCAGCTAAGCTACCAACCCAACCGCTGTTTTGTTCTGCATCTAACAGTGTATGTAACCTGACCCCGTGAGAATCACCTGGGGAGCACCTGAAAAACCCTGGAATCCAGCCCCTGACCCCAAACCAATCAACAGAATCTCTTGGACTGAGTTTCCGGGCACTAGGCTTTTTCAAAGCCTTCTAAGTGATTCACATGTTTCTGATACTTCTCTCATTTTCTCACTTGTTTCTCAATTATTTCCAAATACGGAGAGGGGAAGGCTCGATTAATGACCCCTGAACCTGGAGGTTCAACAGGTGTTTTACAAATAGCTCTGAAGTCAGTTTGTAGTGCACATTTCCCCCAGAGCGAAGCCAGCGGCTCAGAAACAAGCGTACAAAGATGATCCTCTCTCAGATACATACGTTGCGGCTGTTCCTGTAAAAACAAGCACATTATATTCTAGTCACACCTTTAAATGCTTCCTCCGAGAAGGCGTGATTCACATGCAGATCTGAAAGTGATTCTTCCACCCACCTGCCATCTTTACAGACTCGCTCGCTCGCTCGCTCGCTCGGCTCAGGGTCCGCACAGAGGAGGAAGGAAGCAGACCCACGGGGGGGTGAGGGGCGGGGGGGAGGGATTTCTAAGGGAACTTCCGTCTCAGGTCCTATGTCTTGAGGAAGGTGGAAGAGACCTAATTCCAAGGCCAAGGTGACAGTTCTCAGAGGCCTCTCCCCCCACTCCCCAGCTTGCGGTGGTGGATTAATGAAGGGAAACCCCAGGCCACATGCTTTTCCCTGAAGGCAAGGCTGCTCGTTCTCAGTGCTTGTGGGCGTTTGGGACCAGACGATTCTTTGTGGCGAGGCTGCCCTGAGTACGGTAGGGTGGTGAGCAGCACAGCCCTCCCCCTCCCCCTGGTTGTGACAATCCACATGTCCCCTAATATTGCCAGGTTCGGGGAGCAGAATGGGCCCAGCTGAGAACCACTGCATGAAAAGAATTGAACAACTCGCTCTGAGCTTATATTCCCTATAGACCTGTCCCAAAGGGACCTCCATCCTGGCCCTTGTGCTTTCTNTGAGTTGCTCATTTTAGCCACTCTGACTGGCGTGAGGTGGTATCTCAGTGTGGCTTTGATTTGTATTTCCCTGATGAAGAGGGATGCTGAGCATCGTTTCATGTGTCTGCTGGCCATCTGGATGTCCTCTTTGGAGAAGTGTCTGTTCATATCTTCTGCCCATTTCTTCACTGGGTTGTTTGTTTTTCAGGTGTGGAGTTTTAATGTTTATTTATTTTTGGGAGAGAGAGACAGAGTGTGAGTGGGAGAGGGGCAAAGAGAGGGGGACACAGAATCCAAAGCAGACTCCAGGCTCTGAGCTGTCAGCACAGAGCCCAACATGGGGCTTGAACTCATGAACCCTGAGATCATGACCTGAGCTGAAGTCAGATGCCCAACCGACTGAGGCACCCAGGTGCCCCTGGGCCTTGTGCTTTCAATGGAGTGAGAGGTCTGCAGGGCAGTCCAAGGAGTCAAGGTGACGTGCCCACCACATGCTCGGGGCTCTCTCTAGTGCATCCTCAGGAAAGCAGGCCATGTGATAGTGTGTGACCTCTAGACCCAAGGAGATAATAATAGTACTTACCTTGTAAATAGAGTCGGGAATAAAATCATTTACTGCAGTGTCATCACGAATCCATAGACGGGGGCTGACACAAAATTCGCACTACGTAAGTGTTAAGTGCCATTATCTTATTTTTCGTATCAGTCGTCGGTAAACATGAGACAACTCCTTGCCTGCTGCCCGCCTAAAGAGGTAGCCATTCAGATGCTGAGGCAAAGCTGCTGCACCCCAGAGAGATGCCGGGAAGGTCTCCAACATAGCACCTTCGCCAGGGGTCTTTGAGGCCCATCCTGGCTCTTGGCATCTCTTGCTTCACGCACCAGCTTGAGGGCCCAACTCCCCTTCAAACATATTCACATGCAAAATGCTTCTACTCCCAATCCCGTTGTCCTATGTCAGGGTCAGTGGAAGGGGGAATGGGTGAGAGTTTTCCTTCGAAGAGAAGAAGTGATGCTGAGCTCTGAGTGTCCATCCTTTTTGCCACAGGCAGGCCCTGCGACCTTGAGCGCTCAACCTCCTAACCCCTCTAATTCTCCATCTGCAAAATGGGGATATAAACGTACCTTCCCTGATAGGATTGTGGTGGGGATTGAGTCAAAAAATGTAGATAAACTACTTTTCTCAGTGCCTAACATACAGGACTCAGGATTTGGTATTGCTGATTTTCATTACAATAATACCGTTACCTAAATTGTCCTTGTGACTGCCAGGAGGCAAAACATGGAGAAAAACGTTCTGTTTGAGCAGCTGCTATGAATCACAAGATGAAACCTCACCCTAAATCATGGATGAAACTTCTTAGAGACATTCCAAGGAATGTTATAGTTGAAAAGGGCCTTAAAACCTTCATCGACATACCCATTATAAAAGTGGGAAAACTGAGACCCAGGGAAGGGATATGATTTACCCAGTTTTGAAGAAACATCTGAAACAGCTTTTAGCTTTCAAAGAGAAAAAGAAACAAAAGAGAGTGCTGTAGTTTGAGGAAGTTTCTCTCTCCATTGAGAGAATGGATGCCAGCTTTGTTGGGGTGTGTCCTAGCTGGCCTGTGGGAGGGGACACGGGAGGAAACAGGGCCAAGGTGACTGCTCTGGGGCTCCTCTGAGAGTCGAGGTAACTCCTGAGCATCTAGACAAAGTGTGGGGTCCCTCCGCGCTGAGGAATTAGGGAGGACCAGAAAACAGCCCGGGATGGGTTTCGCTGGCTTCATGCATTCTGTTTTTCAGAAATGGGGGAACAGCTTAACTCAGCACCCAAGAGGCGGACTAGAGGGTCTGTGATGAGGTGGGGCTCTGACCGTGACCTGAGGGCACCCCTGAACTGTGGTGTGGGCCTCGAAGCTGCACATGGGGTATCACCTTGTGAAGCATCCATGTGAAATGGGGAGCTGTTGAGATTTTTTCTTTTTCCTTTTAATTTGCAGTGTTTATGACACCCACACGCTAAGTCATCCCACTTCCCTTCCAGATCGGAGGCCTTGGCAAACTCAATTAGCAACCCAAAGAGTTTAGCTCTTGCGGGGTAGAACAGCTTCATTTTCACAGCAAATATCAACATGTGAAAGCCTCAGCTTGCCCCTGACTCACTCAGGGCGCCCAGATTTTGACTGGAGCCGTGGGTGATCTCCCGGCACTGCCCTGCGCCTCAGTCTCCCGGCTGTAAAGTGGGCCAGTGACAGCAACTGCCTTAGAGGCATGGTCCTCAATGCAGAAGGGTTGGATGATGCTCCTGGGGGATGTGTGACAATGTCTGGAGATAACTTTGGGTTGTCGCAGCTGGGGAGGGAACTGCTAATGGCATCTGGTGCTCAGAGGTGCTTCTAAACATCCCACAATGCTCAAAACAACCCCTCAACACAGAATGATCTGGTCCCAAATGTCAGTAGTTCTAAGGGTGAGAAACCTCACTCTAGAGGGTTGATAGGGAGATTTAGCGAGTTAATCCACATGATGTGCTTAGCCCTGGGCCGTGCATATAGTAGGTGCTTAATAAAGCAGTCTTAATCTCCATGCTCTTTCAAAGCCTGGTCCTTGAGCCCAGTGGGTGCCTCTCATCATGCTTTGGCTTTTGCCAGAGTTCTTTCCCTCACCTGAGTTGCCATGGTGAGTGGTGCCACAGAGACAAACAGATATGTTGTGAATTCTTTAGAGATAAGTTGAGCCTAAAATTCTAGAGCGTGCAATATGCCAGGTGTACCCAAGCCCTGTCTGAGGATGGAACTGGACTTTGGTGGCTCGCCTGTCTGCACAGAGGACCGTCCCCAGGGACTGTAGCATCAGGGTGCTTGAGATTTGTCAAGGCTAAGGAGAGAACACAGTGTGACCGACAGGTACCAGCGTGTTGCTGGGCAAGGTGGTGGCTCTACTCTGTAACCATGGGGGCCGGGGCACGAAAGGAGTCTTCCACTGACTGGACCCTCTCCCCTTTGACTTTAGAAAAGGGTTTAAAATTTTAACTGTGTTTAATAGAAAACTTTTGATACTTCCTTTGACCCATTAACTGGAACACTGAGCTTTCTGACTGACTTGGAGTCATAACTGTAGAAATAAATGATCACAGAGTGAATATTGCTTGACTTTTTGAAGGAGTACAGGGTTGTTTGCTCCTTTACCAAGTGACCCCCTTCTCCTGTACCGTTTTTTTTATAACTTTTTAAAAGTTTATTTATTTATGTGAGAGAGACAGCATGAGTGGGGAAGGGGCAGAGAGAGAGAGAAAGAGAGAGATTCCCAAGCAGAGGCCAGTGCAGAGTTCAAACTCATGAAGCTGTGAAATCATGACCTGAGCCTAAACCAAGAATTGGACACTTAACCGACTGAGCCACGCAGGTGCCCCTTCTGTACTTTAAAAAAAATGTTTATTTGTCTATTTTGAGAGAGAGAGAGAGAGTGTGTGTGTGTGTGTGTGAACAAGTGGGGGAGGGGCAGAAAGTGCAGGGGAGAGAATCCCAAGCAGGATCCACTCTCAGTGCAGAGCCCGACACTGGGCTTGACCTCATGACTGCAAGATCACAACCTGAGCCCATGTGTAGGGTTGGTTGCTTAACCGAGCCACCCAGGTGCCCCTCTGCTGTACTTTTTAAAGTCCTTATACCTGTCTGCCAGCCACAATCCACTAAATTAATTTAAATTACTGCCGATGGGGAAATCAGATGACCAGGTTGATTCAGTATGTCTAAATCCATGAAGAGTAGATAGATTCTTAGAGAAAGTGTGAGGAGCCCTCTCCATGGATTTGTGCACAAGCTCTGATCTGTTCCTACTGTTGTGAGGTTTTTATGCTACTTCTGGATCGTGCTGTCGTTGGAAAGTCGCTTTGAGATGACTAGGAGACGTCGTCCACTAATACTAGCGACTGTAGTAGCCTGAGTCCCCACACAACCAGCAGGGGTCTTTGGGGGTGCCTTGCATCAACATTCCCAGTTGTGATTGTTCCTCGAGAGGAAGAAAGTAGGGATCTAGTTATGAAGAATTGGCCTCCTTCACGGGGTATCTGCTGCAAATATTCAAGTTGTATCACTAACTAGCTCAGTGACTTGGTTTCCTTATCTGTACAGTGGAGGGGTAGGGGTATTGCCCACTGTCTCTGAGCCCCTTTCTGGATTCTACATGTATCCAGTCTTAATTCCCCATTTCTCCAACAACACGTTCCCTAGAATTTACCGTGGTGGCAAATCTTGATATTCTCCCCAGCAACTTTTTTATAATAGAAATCATTAGTTTAATCAGCTTTGGCTTATTGTCATTTGCATTTTAAATGTTCGATTTCTAAAAGACTGTTAAGGTTGCCGCAACCTTACCCAATGGTGTGCGAGTGCTGAAGCCTGCCAGTTAACTCAGATGGTCACGGCACCAACTGCTTCCCGTCAGAAAGGCTGAATCACTTAGGAGCGCCTACCTTTCAAGGGCCAAATGATTCACCAAGCCAAGTGACTTTGCAAACTGGGATAAGGGGCGTAGGATATTAGACTTCCTTTTAGTCTTCTTCCCCTTTTGGAGATTTAGATGTGGATTCTCTAATGGCAACTTGTTTTTCTCTTTTGTCTTCTTTCCAAAGCAATATGTACTTGTAAGAACCACAAACTGTACATACTTATATAACACAGAATGCAGAAAGTTCCCTGTTTTCCCTCTCTAGAGAGAGCCACCCTCAACAGTTTGGTGAAATTCTTCCAGATTGTTTTCTATTCTATATATTAACATTTTTTTAACAACAACAAAAAAGAGAATGTGTTTACACATACTATTTTGCATCTTTCTTTGTCTCCTAGCAATATGCCTTGGAGATTTTTCCATCATATATATATATATGAGATATATATATATATATACACACACACACATATATATATATATATAGGTCCATCTCATTTTTAACAGTGACATTGGTTTCCATGACATTATTACATCAGGAATGATTTAATTAGTCTCCTCCAATCTGACTCTGGGTGCCTCCCAAATCCAATCCTAAGACAGTGTCTTGGGCTCAGGTAAACTACTAAGGAGGTGACCCCGGGAAGCACTGATAAGAAAGTGGGGAAGTGAGGCAGCAAAGGGAGGCAAGCCAGTCGGGGACATTTGATAAGTGGGTACCTGCAGCTTTGGAAGGTCCCCAAGACCATCAAGTGATTGGCTGGAAGGATTCACAGACTTAGAAAAGCTTTTATTATTTTTTTTAATGTTTATTTATTTTTGAGAGAGAGCGTGAGTGGGGGAGGGGCAGAGACAGAGAGGGAGACAGAAGATCTGAAGCGGGCTGTGCTGATGGCAGTGAGCCCGACGTGGGGCTCGAACTCAGGAACCATGAGATCATGACCTGAGCCGAAGTCAGATGCTCAGCTTACTAAGCCACCTAGGTGGCCCTAGAAAAGCTATTATATTTGTGGTTATGGTTTATTACAGAAAAAGGAAACCAGTTCAGCTCAGCAAAGGAAAGAGGCACGCAGGGCAGAGTCCAAGAGAGACCACACACAAGTTTCCATTCGCGATCTCCCAGTGGAGTTGTCAGGACGGCACTTAATTGTCCCGATTAAATGGAAACACACTTGGAGGGTTGCCAACCAGGGAAGTTCACTCAAGCCTTGATATCTGGGATATCGATTAGGGGATCAGTCTTATAGGCATCCCAGTGGCTGACCCTAGTCTCCAGCCCCTGCAGAGGTCAAACTGCTATTGTGTGGCCCAAGCACCCCACCATAAATCGTAGCTAGCATAGACTGGCATGGCCCAGGCAGAGGGCTCTGTTTGGCTGAGGTTGGATGAGATCCACAGAGATTTGGGTGGCCTCTGGGGTGGGCTGGGGGCGGGTGGACGGGGCACCACAAGCCTCAGCTACATTTCTTCATGGACATTTTTATTATTTCCATTTTTCATTCTTTTTAAAATGTATTTATTTATTTTATTTTAGAGAGAGTGCATGAGCAAGGGATGCAGGCAGTGGGGAGGGGGGAGAGAGAGAGAGAGAGAGAGAATGAATCCCAAGTAGGCTCCACGCTCAGCACAGAGCCCAATGCGGGGCACAATCCCATGACCCTAGGATCCCAACTTGAGCTGAAATCAAGAGTCTGATGCTCAATCAACTGAGCTACGCAGACGACCCTCCATTTTCCATTCTTACAATGTTCTAGAGCAGGAGTCAGCAAACTTTTCCATAAAGGGCCAGAGACAAACTATTTTCAGCTTTGCAGGCTACACAATCTTTTTGGCAGGTCCTCAGCTCTGCTACTGTAGTGTAACAGCAGCCATAGACAGATGGGTTTGACTGGGTTCCGATAAAACTTTATTTACAGGGGCACCTGGTGACTCATTTGGTTAAGTGTCTGACTCTTGATTTCAGTGCAGGTTGGGATCTCACAGTTATGAGATCAAGCCCTGTGTCCGGCTCCATGCTGGGTGTGGAGCCTGCCTAAGATTCTCTCTCTCCCTCTTCCCCTCCCCTGCTTACATGCCTAGGCACACGCTCTCTCTCTCAAAAAAATAAATACATAAAAATTTTATTTACAAAAAGCAGGTAGTGGGCCAGATTTGGCTTAAAAGCTCTAATATCCAGGTATTATCCATTATCTAACATCCAGAGAATACCCTTGTATGTATATGGTTGTCCGTTTGTGCAGATAAATCTATGGGATAAATTCCTAGAAATGGAATTGTTGGGATCACAAGTTAACAACATTTTTATTTTGAGTAGATACTGTGGAACTCTCACAAAAGTTGAACCAACTTCCTCTTTCACCAGTAGTGCATGAGAGTGTTTGAGAAGTCCTTTCTTTATTAAAACTCCTTTCCTTTCCCAAGGAAAACCTACATCCATTTACTAGGATGTATCTGCATTTTCCTTCTTGATCTTTGGAGAGGCAGAGGAAGATAGGATATCTTGCCCCCAAGGAATGCCTGGAATGGCCTCATGGTAGTTATCTTCCTTTACCAAGGCCCATAGAGAAGGGGACTCTGGTAACTTGTTTCTGTTTGGTGAGATCAAACCTTACACTACTCACGAGGCATGGTTCAAAACAATCTTGAGTGTTCCCTTTTCAAAAAAAAAAAAAATCAATGCATCAGAGAACTCCTTAGTAATGTCCCTTATTAAGCAAAGATTCCAGTCCTAGTTTTTCACTTCTGTAAGGGGTCTTCACATAAACCAGATTACCCATGCATACCGAAGACTTAACCAAGTTACAAAAAATATACATGGTCCAATTTTTGTCCACATTACTGACAGATACTGGACCCTTGAGTGGTACTAGACCTGAGTGGTACAGGTTAACCTTGTTCATCCTGGGTCTTTTTGGTTTTTAGACAATGGATGGGATTTTGGGTTTTGTTTTTCCACTTTTCTTTTTTTCTTCCCATTCCCCCCACCCCTCCCCAATTTTCATCATTTAGAATTCTTGGTATGAACCCCACAGGGGAGAACAGAGGCTCATTAGCATTCAAGCTCTGTTTTTGGCTGCATATTTTAGCTGGTTTATTTGATAATCGGCATCCCTCCTGGGATCCAGCCCGCTTTTGCTCGGCTCATGCTGGGTGAATCTGTGATATTTCCCATTCTGCAGCCCTTCATTTATAACACAGACACAGCCTGCTTTCCCGTTAGCGAGATGGCATGCCCGGACTACCCACACGCAGATAAAGAATTAGGCGGAACTTGGCTGAGAAGATAAATCAAGCTAACTATCTCATTAGGTTTGAAAGACACAAATTAAGCTTGCATTAGAATTAACAGGGAAGCCTTCCAAAGAGATGCGCAGTACAACAAGGGGTAGAAGACATCGCCATGGTCGTTTTTCTCAGGGAACTTGCCTTCATGGCCTGGAACAGAGGAAACATAAAAATCTCTTTTATAAAAGGTCCACAGACAGAAATCTGGGTTCAAAATAGCAGTATAACGTTCATCAGGTGCTTTTCTAGGTACTGTGTACTGAGAGCCTTCCACACATTATGTAACTGAAACCTCATGATGACTTGTGAGGTAAAGTACTGTCAAGATTCCTGTTTCAAGGCACCCGGGTGACTCAGTCCATTAGACATCTGACTCTTGATTTCGGCTGAGGTCATGATCTCACCGTTTGTGAGGTTGAGCCCTAAGTCGGGCTCTGTGCTAGTAGCGTGGAGCCTACTTAGGGTTCTCTTTATCCCTCTCTCTGCCCCTCCTGCTCGCTCATTCTCTCTCTTTCAAAATAAATAAATATTTAAAAATTCTTTAAAAAAAAGATTCCTGTTTCACCTAGGAGGAAACCGAATCTCAGAAAGATTCTTCATTTGTCTCACGGTCCCAGAGCTAGCCGAATGACCACCCAGAGTGTCTGGCCCCGTGGCCCGCAGCTGAACCCAGTCGTTCTTATCCAGTGTGAACTGACCCCGAAGGGGACATTGGACCCGGCTGCATACATGTAGGGTGGTGACAGCTGCTGGCTTCTAGTGTGTGGAGGCCTGAGACGCTGCTAACCATCCTGCAGGGCGCAGGAGCGTCCCAGTGACAGAGAGTTACCCAAACCCAAATGTCAGCAATGCTGCGAGTGAGAAACCCAGTTTAACGCCCGACTAGAAGTCCCCAGGCAGCGTGCCCTGCAGACGGTGGGGGGGCGTGGTGGCCGTAAGTTTGAAGTTGCACGATGGAGGGTACACAGCTGTCTGGCGGAGCCAGGACAAAGGCTGGGTGGCGGGAACGTGCCCGGCATGGTGAGGGACAGCAGGCCACACGGAGCGAAGGGACCGCGAGAGGAGGCGACGAGGGAAGTGGGGAGTTCTTACCGATAAGAGAAATAGATGATGTCCGAAAAGCAAGGAGCCCGTGTCTGCAGGGGAGGACCGTGTAGACTAACGACCTCTGTCTTGTTCTTGCCTCCCTGTTCCGTTCTCCTCCTTCCTCGCAACCTCCCCCCTGCCACCCCCGCCCCTCTGGCTCCCTAGTGTTCGGCCACAACATGAAGAGCAGCAATGACTTCATCGGGAGAATTGTCATCGGCCAGTATTCTTCGGGCCCCTCTGAGTCCAACCACTGGCGACGGATGCTCAACACTCACCGTACTGCCGTGGAGCAGTGGCACAGCCTGAGGTCCCGGGCTGAGTGCGACCGCGTGTCCCCGGCCTCGCTGGAGGTGACCTGAGGGCTGCAGAAAAAGCAGCTTTCATTTGTTTAAAAAAAAAAAAAAAAAAAAAAAAAAAAACTTTAAGCTGGAAAAAAATGTGTCACCTGCCTGTTACATCCACACTCACACACTCACAGCACACACACACACACACACACACACACACACACACACCCTAAATCCTCTCAGAACAGAGAGGAAACTGACTACTGAATGCAAAATGGCTGCCCTCAATGAGCAAGGCCTGAGAACTCTCTGGAAACCCCATCTGTATGTCACAAGCTGCTTGGGCTCTGCCGTGAGACCCATTGGCGGTGTCTGCTCCTGTTGATACCCCTGCCCCAAAATGCACTTTCAACCTTCAGGCCAGAGAAAGGGCCTCCTCAAGGGCACCAACCTCCATTGAGATGAAATTCTCTGAGAGCTTGGCCAGTGTGTAGGAGGCCCGACCCCCAAGTCCACCCGCTGTCTGGGTGACTTCTGGGCAAGCTGCTGGTCCCTGGGGTTCTTCAGACCTGATTCCTTTCCCCCAAAGTGTAAGTACTCTGTCTTCTCTTTAGTGGATGTGATAGATTAGACTATTTGGAGAAACCAAATGGCAACAAAAAATATTCCAGTGTAAGAAACTTCCCTGGCTTAACTGAATTTGTCGTCGTGTTAGCTTATTCCTTAAGGACCCCCCGTGGGTGCATATGTGGATGTCCTCGGGTGAGTGCCCTCACAGGCGAACATGTGTGTGTCCCTGTGTGTCCTCTTCGCGAGCACCTCCGTCCTGAGCTCTCCCTTCTCTCTGCCTCTCCCTGTGAAACTTCACCCAGTGTCCTCCCGTCTGTCAAGACCCCACCTTCAGTAACAGCATGTGCAAATGTCAAGTAACTAGAATATGATAGAGCAAAAGTAACCTTTTTTGACCAAATTCTGATGATCATGACACACGGAAGACCTGCAGAAGACAGTTACGTGGATCAGAATGGCCGCTGCACCCCCATCCAAGATGGCTCCTTCCTTGTCATATTCTGCGAATCTCTCTGTGTTTGTGTGTGAACCAAAGTCATTCTTCTCATGCTAAGGAATTAGTGTAGTTAGACTAGATCTCTCCCCGTTGGATGCTTCTGTATCTTTCCCACAGCCTAGTGTCTGGCATAATGGGGAGCTATTTATTGAAATTAAAGATTATTTATTTGTGCCATGCATTTGAGTTCTCTTTTTTTTCATGAACATGGGGCACAAAGAGTGCAAGGGTGTTGCAGTTACCACTGCTGTGTAACAAACCATCCCAACAATTCAGAGCATTGGTATGGCCTGGAGGTCAAAGGCCAAAGGCAGGAGGGCTAGGTTAAGTTTCTTAAGAGGAAAAAAGAGCATTTTCCTTCTCTATTAAATAATTTCCTTGGGGCGCTTGGGTGGCTCAGTCAGTTAAGTGTCCGACTCTTGCTTTCGGCTCAGGTCATGATCTCACAGTTTGTGGGTTGGAGCCCCGCGTCAGACTCTGTGCTGACAATGCAGAGCCTGCTTGGCATTTTCTCCCTCCCTCTCTCTCTGCCCCTCCCTCCCCTGCTCCTGCTCTACCTCTTTCTGTCTCTCTAAATAAATAAATAAATATTTTAAAAATGCATTGGAAAAATGAAATGGCTTTCTTACCATGGTTGTACAGAAGAGGGTAAAAGCATGAGAAAGAACAGGGATGAGGGAAGATGGGTTCACGGCACGCATTTGGCACTAGAGATGAGGTGATAACCGTAATCGGCCCCCCTGGGCTTTGGAGTCATAGAAGCCATGGATCAAATCGTGGACCCCTCGCTCCTTAGCTGCGTATCCTTCTACAAGCCACACAACTTCTCTGGGCTTCGGTCTCCTTGTTATCTTAGTTGAGATGCCTCAAAGGCAGACCTTGAAGCAAGGACTTGAGTGCAGCTTGTGTGCTGGGGCAATGACCCCCCCAGAAGCCTAAGTGGAAGAAGAGAAAAGAGAAAAGCAGATGATGGCTGCGTGGACCAGCCCTGCGGGCAGCTGGGGCTCAGCTGTGCTGGGAATCCTGTAGAATACACTTGGCAATGATCATGATGCGGGAGCTGGTACATTTAACTGCTGACCCTCCTCCCTCAGAGCCCGAGGGTTGCCGCTGGAAATATTAAACATTTGGCACTTTAGGACTGTCTCGTGTGGACACGGAAAACTTCAGTAGCACCAAGAAATCCTCAGGCAGAGAGAATGAGGGGCATGTGATCGGCCATGTGTGTGGCCTACATGCACAGCCAGCTGTCCTGTCTGAGAATAGGGTGACAGCTCTTCCGCCGGACGGCCAATGCGAGCAGTCGCCGGGATGATGCTCGTACAGTCTAAACATGCAGTCCGTGCCGGCTGTTCCCAGGAGGCACACATCAGGCAACATTTGCTGGTTGACCAGAGGGACGGTTGTAGGATGGATGTTAGAGCTGTCCACGTCTCCAAGGAGACAGTTTGTCAGGAGCTGAGGGAAGTGTGTTGAAAGGTGAAGGGATGACTTGCTTTCTATAGAATCTTGGGCCCAAGGTGCCCTGGCATGGGCTTCTCCTTTCTTTTCATTAGCATTGTCTTCCTCTGCAGGGAGAAGGTGGGAAAGGGATTCATGGGCCACCTACACACCCTCTCTGGGGTGTGGTGACCCAAGTTCAAAAGGAGGAGGTGGGGTAGGAGCAGCGGCGTGAAGTTTGAAAGCCGAGTCTGTGTTCCCACAGCCAGTCCTTGAGTCCTCTCAGCTCTTGGGACCCCAGAGCCCCTCAGATTTCAGTCCACCCCCTGGGACTCGACACATGCTACGCTCAGACATGATGAGTCCTGGGGTGCCAGGAACAGCTGTTTGGAGCACTGATACCTCACTTCCAGAAAGCTGGGAATCACTGCAGAGGAATGAAGAAAAGGAGCCCTCTCCTTTCTGGGTGGCTTATCTTCCACTGCCACAGGGGGAGGGGGGTACCTGCCCTTTTTCCTGTTCAAAAAGACNGCATGCAACTCTTGATCTAGGGATCGTGGGTTTGAGCCCCACCTTGGGTGTAGAGATTACTTAAAAAAAAATAGGGGTGCCTGGAGGCTCTGTCAGTTAAGCTTCCAACTTGGGATCCAGTCATGATCTCACAGTTCGTGGGTTCAAGCCCTGCATCGGGCTCTGTGCTGACAGCTCAGGGCCTGGAGCTTGCTTCGGATTCTGTGTCTCCCTCTCTCTCTCTGCCCCTCCCCCACTTGTGCTTGCACGCGCTCTTTCTCAAAAATAAACATTAAAATTTTTTTAAATAAATAAAAGCTGAGAAACTAACGGAGATGATTGATAGATAAATGATAGGTAGGTAGGTAGGTAGAGGAAGGGAAGGGGAGGGGAGGGGAGGGGAAGGGAAGGGAAGGGAAGAATCTTCACCAGGTACTCAGGTCACCATGAGCACAGTGCATGTGAATGTGTGTTTGAGTGGCCACGGCAGGGTTGGGGCAGTAATGCCATCACACAATAAATACAGCTTTAGGAAGACAAAATATATACTACGTTGTGAAGAGGTCTCTATTACAACCTCCAAATGACAGCAAAGATCGGATTTGTTAGGTAAGGAAATTATCTATTTTCTGGTCAGTAAACATGAGGTCTAAAGCAGAGGTTGGCAAACTGCTGTTTGGCAAAGAAGCCCACAGCTTGTTTTTGTAAATGAAGTTTTATTGGCATCTAGCCAGGCCCGTTCCCATAGTCTTTGGCACAGGTGAGTAGTTGTGACATAGTCCCTGTGGCCTGCAGAGCCTAAAATACTTGCTAGGTGGCTCTTTACAGAAGCTCACGTTACAGTAATGTAGGATGAGTAAGTCTGGAGAGCTAACGTACAGCATGATGGATATAGATAAAGAACACCGGACTGAATAGTGAAATTTGGGGCGCCTGGGTGGCTTAGTCGGTTAAGTGTCTGACTTTCACTTAGGTCATGATCTCGAGGTTCGTGGGTTCGAGCCCCGCGTCGGGCTCTGTGCTGACTGCCAGCTCAGAGCCTGGAGCCTGTTTCAGTCTGTGACTCCCTCTCTCTCTGACCCTCCCCTGCTCACACTGTCTCTCTCTCTCTGTCTCCTCGAAATAAATAAAACATTAAAAAAAATACCTCTGAATAGTGAAATTTGCTAAGAGAGTAGATTTCGGCTGCTCTTATTACCTAGAAGGTACCTATGTGAGGAGATGATACGTTAATTAGTTTGACTGTGGTATCATTTCACTGTGTATGTATATCATCAGATCATCATGTTGCATACCTTAAGTAGGTACAATTTTTATTAAAAAATAAAATTAAAGGGGCACCTGGGTGGCCCAGTAGGTTGTGTCCAATTTCCACTCAGGTCATCATCTCACAGTTCATGGGTTTGAGCCCCGCGACCTGCTCTACATTGATAGCTCAAAGCCCAGAGCCTGCTTCAGATTCTGCAACTCCCTCTCTCTCTGTCTCTCTGCCCCTCCTCCGCTCACACTCTCTCAAAAACAAATAAATATTTTTAAAAATTAGCAATTTGAGGGAGGGGTCTTCTATAAGACTAGATAGATTAGCACAGTAAGCAGTCCATGCACATCACTTATATAACAGATGTGTGTCGTTCCTAAATAAACACACGTGCATGTGCTGGGAGGCGGGGGGCAGCGCGGAGTTGTGAGGCAACTGGTAGACATGAGGCATGCTGTAGGCTGAAACTGAGCCTGAGCTGTGCTCAGAGCCTGAGTCAGGCCTTGGCAGGCTCTCCCTCCCCCTGCTCCCCGAGCCAGCAGGGCAACGCACGATGCGTGGGCACCAGCTAAATAATGCCTCACAGGCACAGCAGTGGGTGTTCCAGAGAGAAAACCAGTGATTGGGACAGGTTGGACACCCCCCTGTGAGTGCCAGCCACACAAAGTGTCAGAGCACCTGATGGAGCATTTCAGGAGTAGAAGCAGGGTAGGGGGGAAGTATTCAGGGTCCCCTGCCAGGTAAAGGCTTGCACTGGCTCAGTGATAATTCTAGCAACATTTGCTATCATTTATTGAACATCTACTACTTGCCAGCATCTACGCTAAGTAATACAGACAAATTATTTCATTTCACCTTTGTGGGGCGGGTTCTGCTGGTATCCCCTATTTTATTAAGGGGCACGCTGAGACCTCAGAAAGGCAAAGTGACTTGCCTGACAGTACAGGAAGTGGGAGAGAGAAAGACTCCAGTTTTTAGAGACATTAATTCCTAAATGCAATGACATTCCCAATGAAAACACCAGTGGATGCAGAAACATTTATTTTAGCGGCGCCTGGGTGACTCAGTCGGTTAAGCTCAGGTCATGATCTCACAGTTCATGGGTTTGAGCCCCACGTCGGGCTCTGTGCTGACAGCTCAGAGCCTGGAGCCTGCTTCGGATTCTGTGTCTCCCTCTATCTCTGCCCCATCCCTGCTCACACTCTGTCTCTGTCTCTCTGTCTCTCTCTCAAACCTAAACATTAAAAAAACCTTTTTTCATATTTATTTTTTTAAGGAAATAAATACTTATTAAATTCTTGTACCTATTTAGTGCACAAAGATAATTGTTAGCCACTTTGTTTTTATTTTATTTTTTTTAAATTTACATCCAAGTTAGTTAGTATAAAGTGCAATAATTGATTTCAGGAGTAGAATCCAGTGATTCATCCCCTACATATAACACCCAGTGCTCATCCCCACAAGTGTCCTCCTTAATGACTCTTGCCCATTTAGCCCATCCCCCCTCCCACAACCCCTCCAGGGACCCTCAGTTTGTTTTCTGTATTTAAGAGTCTCTTGTGTTTTGTCCCCCTCCCTGTTTTTATATTATTTTTCCTTCCCTTCCCTATGTTCATCTGTTCTATGTCTTAAAGTCCTCATCTGAGTGAAGTCATATGATATCTGTCTTTCTCTGACCGACTAATTTCGCTTAGCAGGATACCCTCCAGTTCCAACCACGTTGTTACAAATGGCGAGATTGCATTGTTTTTGATTGCTGAGTGATACTCCGTTGTACATGCATACATACCACATCTTCTTTACCCATTCATCTGTTGATGGACATTCTTTCCATACTTTGGCTATTATTGATAGCGCTGCTATAAACATTGGGGTGCATGTGCCCCTTTGAAACAGCACACCTGTATCCCTTAGATAAATACTTAGTAGTGCAAGTGCTGGGTCGTAGGGTAGTTCTATTTTTTGTTTTTTGAGGAACCTCCATACTGTTCTCCAGAGTGGCCGCGCCAGTTTGCATTCCCACCAGCAGTGCAGAAGAGATCCTCTCTGTCCGCATCCTCGCCAGCATATGTCGTTGCCTGATTATTTTTATTTTTTTTTTTTATTTCTAGGAGAGAGAGAGAGAGACAGCATGAGCAGGGGAGGGTCAGAGAGAGAGGGAGATACAGACTCTGAAATAGGCTCCAGGCTCTGAGTTGCAGTCAGCACAGAGCCCGACATGGGGCTCGAACCCACGAACCGCGAGATCATGACCTAAGCAAAAGTCGGATGCTTAACTGACTAAGCCACCCAGGCGCCCCTGTTGTTGCCTGATTATTAATTTTAACCATTCTGATGGGTGTGAGGGGGTATCTCCTTGTGGTTTTAATTTGTATTTCCCTGATGATGAATGATGTTGAGCATTTTTTCATGTGTCTATAGGCCATCTGGATGCCTTCTTTGGAAAAGTGTCTGTTCGTGTCTTTTGCCCATTTATTCACTGGATTATTGTTTTTTTGTGTTGATTTGATATGCTCTTTATAGATTTTGGATACTCACCCTCTATCTGATATTTCATTTGCAAATATCTTCTCCCATTCCGTAGGTTGTCTTTTAGTTTTGCTGATTGTTTCCTTCACTGTGCAGAAACTTTTTGTCCTAATGAGATTCCAAAAGTTCATTTTTGCTTTTGCCAAAAATAAACATTTAAGTCTGCGCAAACCACATACTAGAACTTTTGCTTCTCTTTGCTGAGCACTTATTCTGTGTCCAGAATTTTCTACAGGCACCTCCTTTAAGCCCTAAGAAACCCTGAAAGGTGGAGGGATGGGGAAGGAGGGTAACTCACTTAGATCTTCTTTGTGGCTTCCTAGGCAAGCAGGTAGTTCTTTATTTTATTTTTTAAAATGTTTATTTATTTTTGAGAGAATGAGTGCACACAGTGGGGGAGGGGTAGAGATCCAAAGTGAGCTCTGCGCTGACACCAACGAGCCAGCTGAGCCAAACGGATGCAGGGCCCGAACTCCCAAACCATGAGATCATGACCTGAGTGGAAGTCGGATGCCCAACCCCCAGGAGCACCTGTAAGCCGCTGGTTGTCATGGCTGCAGGGCCAGGGTGGAAGGCTGAGCAAAGCAAGCTGGCCCCCCTTCGTGAACTCCCGTGAACTTCCGCACTGGACTCTGACTTGCATTTTTACCTTCTGGCATGTATTTCCTCCGAGGGATCCAAGATGCATTCTTTCCTGTGACAGGCCCAGATACAAGGGCCTGTACTGTTATTAACCCATCTCACAGAGGAGAAGACTGAGTCTCACAGAAGTGAGCACATTCCCAAGGCCAGGCAGTGGCTCAGAAGCAGGGCCTGTGGTTTCTCTTAGTTCTCCAAAGGGGGCTGACCCAGGCAGCTTCCAAGCTGTCACTCTGAGCTGTCTCCAGCTGTGCCGAGAGGAGGGAGGAGAGAAGGGAGGGGAGGAGGAGGAGACTGGTCTACCCAGTGTGTCCGGAGCGCCAGCAATTCTCGCCTGCTCCCAGAAGGGCTCCCAGAAAGGGCCTCTCTTCTCCACCCAGGCCTGGAGGTGGCTTCCTCGGGGGTCAGGATGCAAAGGTGGGGGTTGTGGGCCGCGGCCTCCCTGACCCTCCTCTCTGCACAGGCTTTTCCGCAGACGGACATCAATATCAGCCCAGGTGAGCACAGGGGCCAGGGCGGAGCAGGCCGAGCCGAGGACCCCTCACACGCTTGAGGCTGTTTCAGTGAGGCCGGGCTGCCTGGGCTGCAGGCCTGCCTGACCCAAGGTGTGGTGGGAGCTGAGCTGAGCAGCCCCCGCCCGGCAGCTCTTCCAGCTCCCCTCCTGGGACCCCAGGGGCATTGTCCTAGGGTCAGACCCCAACAGTCCTGATTTTAAATCCCAGCTATTCCAGCTTTGCATCTTAAAAACTGTGTGACCTTGCCCAAGTATCTTAACCTCTCTGAACTCAGCTTCCTTTGGAAAACGGGGGGGTGAGAGCGGCACCCTCTGGGGCTACTCTGCGGGGGAAGTGAGATAGAATGGGGAAGTGCTTCGTGATTGGTGCCGGGCAGCGCAGGAAGGTCTGAAGGCCGTATTTCTGTAGGCATTTGGCACCTGGGCTCCTCACCCCGACCCTGGCTCCCAGGGAGCTTTCAGACCAGCTGCATGCCCCGTGGGGCATGCAAGGGGACACGGTTGTCCCTCTCGTGACCTCCCTGGAGGTCACTGCTCTGTGGCCCACTTCTGAGGGTTTTCTATGTCCCCGGGAGTTGGACCTCCTAGCCTCTGGCGTGTGGCCTCCCAGCGTCCAGCTCGAAAGTCTCAGGGCTTCAAACGAGCTCAGGTTCTTCCTCATCGCAATGCGGGGGCTGCAGGCTCACCCTGGGGACCTGTCTGGGTGGGAAGACTCCTGAACCCTGCGGTCTGCTCAGGGCTGAGGATCCTGCCTCTCACCTCTGCAGCGGAGGTTATTTCCAAATGTTGTTTAAAATATATAGCAATAATAATAATACCAGGGCGCCTGGGTGGCTCAGTCAGTTACCCATCTGACTTCCAGTTAGGTCGTGATCTTGTGGTTCATGGGTTCGAGCCCCGCATCGGGCTCTGTGCTGACAGCTCAGAGCCTGGAGCCTGCTTCACATCTGTGTCTCCCTCTCTCTCTGCCCCTCCCCTGCATGCTCTCTTTCTCTCTCTCCCTCTCAAAAAAAAATTTTTTTTAATTTAAAATTTTAAAGAAAAAAATAATACCTACAACCAGTTAGGATTTACACAGCCCTCACTCTATGCCAGGCATTGTTTTAAGCACTTTTTTGTGTATGGATTTATTTAAACTTCACAATAACTTTATGGCAGAGATACTGTTTTGATCCCCATTAAGGTACAACTAATAATGAACCACTTTTAGGATTCCCATAAGACCACATTATTGGGGTGTTACAGTGTTGGGGTGAACTTAAACACTGTTTAAGGGTGATAGCGTTACCAGAGAAAATGCCAGGTGCCCAGGTAAGTTTGAATTTCCAGTAAACAACCATCTTTCAGCATAAGCATGTGTCAGATGTTACGTGGGACTGGGGACTGGGAGGCTCATTCAGTTGAGTGTCTGACTCTTGATCTTGGCTCAAATCACGATCTCACAGTCTATGAGCTGAAACCCCGCATCGGGCTCTCTGCTGTCAGCACAGAGCCTGCTTTGGATCCTCTGTACAATTCTCTCTCTGCCCGTCCCCTGATCGTGCTCTCTCTCTCTCAAAAATAAATAAAAACATTTATATATAATTTATATATATGTTATATATATATAATATATAGTATATATATATGTTATATATATATTCTCTCTCCTGGGAGAAGAGTGCTGGCCTCAGTTCATTCGGGCAGGCATCAGCAGCTGTAGCTTCTCATAAAATCTCTGAGCGTCTGTCTCCGTCAGCTCTGGCTGCCGTCGCAAAGTACCACAGACTGGGGGGGCTTCAACAACAGGAATTTGATTCTCAAAGTTCCAGAGGCCGGGAAGTCAAGCTCCTGCCTGATTCCGTTCCCTGGTGAGGGCCCTCTTCCCGGTTTACAGATGGACCACCCTTCTGTGATGTCCTCCCGTGGCCCAGAGGGAAAGAGCATGTGCACACTCTGGTCTCTCTTCCACTCCTTTTTTATTTTTTAAGCTTATCTATTTTGAGAGAGAAAGAAAATGAGGAAAGGGCAGAGAGAGAGAGAGAGAGAGAGAGAATCCCACGCAGGCTCGACGCACTGTCAGTGCAGAGTCCAACTCAAGGCTCGATCTCACAAACCATGAGATCATGACCTGAGCCGAAATCAAGAGTTGGATGGTGAACTGACTGAGCTACCCAGGCGCCCCTCTCTTTCTCTTATAAGGATACTAGTCTCATCATAGGGGTCCCACCCTCATGACTTCACTGAACCCTAATTACCTCCCAAAGACCCCACTTTGGCAGGGGGATACAAATATTCAGTCCATAATAGTGTCTTTCATCCTTGCTCTTATGCCTCAGTTTTCTCATCCACACAATGGGTGAGCAAGAGAGAAAATGGACAAAATATCCTTGAAGTCTGCTTTGTATATTCCAGTCTTTCCTTTATATCCAGTGTGTGTGGAAAGGGCCTGAGGCTGTTTGCAAGTGGGAACAGGGAGCAACTGGAGAGTCTCTCTCTCTCTCTCTCTCTCTCTCTCTCTCACTGCTTATGCCCATGGCATCTCTGAGCATCAAGTTTCCTCCCCTGGAAAGTGAGGATAATAACGGTGCCTACCAAACATTTGGGGGATCTTCAATGAGACCGTGCAGATGAAGTGGTTACTTAGCACATGGTAAGTGCTTAAAAACTGAGTTGTTACCGTTAGTACTTCTGTTGCTGCAGTTGTTGACGGCATGATAGAAATGGCCAAGAGACTCAGTTTTCTGTTGTGACACAAAGCTCCATTGGAGAAAGGAGCTTCCAGACATCTCTCCCCCAGCTCACCCCCACCCAACTGAGACGGGAACTGAGATCACTTCAAACCCGGCAGTCTTGGAAAACTGAGAACTGAAGTTGGCAGAAAGCCTTGGGGAATCCATTGAGCCCGACCCTTCCATATTACATGTGGAAACCGTGTGGAAACTGAGGCCTGCAGAGGCCAAAGACCCGGCCAAGGTCATCATCGACCACCAAGTGGTCGTTCTCCTTACCGCTCTCCAGGTTCCCAGCCCTGCAGAAAGTCTAGTTCGAGCCCGGGCGGACAGATCTTCTCGAGGAAAGTGACTTTGACTCTGAAGAGAACGCGTGAGTGCAGGTGTGTGTGCACGAGCGTGCGTGTTGATGTGTGACAAGGGAGGGCTCATCTAGGGTCTCCGTGGGCCCCTGCAGACCGTGAAGCTGGGTGCACGGCCAACACCCTCCCTATTGAGAACGGGCCTAGTTTGTCCTCTCCCGGGCACCCAAGCCTTTCTTTGCAGAAAACAACGTTGGTCATATTAGTACTCATCCCGGACTCCTGACCTGCCATGCACGTGCAAATATGTGCACACAGTGCACCTGAGCCACACCTCTGGAATTGCTGGAGATCGCGTTAGACGCTGTGGGAGGCTGGGGACGCTTTAGCCAGACGAGAGCCTTTCCTTAAAACCTTTTCTCCGAACCTGGCTTTGATCACATTGTTGAAGTGGATTAATGAGTGTAAAGTGCTTAGAAGGGAGCCTGGCACCCAGTAAAAGCTACATAAATATGTGCCATTATGGTTCTTCAACCGTTACCATCAAGTTTCATTTCCTGGCCCCTGAGGCCAAAGAACTCTTCACAGCAAAGGAAATTCCAGCGAAGTGTTTGAAGTTTGAAGCTCACAGGGTGTGTGGGAATCGGGTCTTCTCTTCCCTCCGGGAAGCTGGCAGTGCTCTCCCAGCTCCAGGCAGGTTTCGGGGCCCAGGCTGTCTCTGCAGGAGTAATATGTAATGCTTATTAGCATGCCAATCGTGAGCCAGGCCATGACTTCCCTGTGAAGTAGGCATTATCATCATGTCCATTTTACAGATGAGAAAACGGAGACACAAAGAGCTGAGTGTCCACCTGGGGCCTTTGGACTCAGACAGAGGTCAGAGCAACTGGACGTCCCCACTTCCTTGAATACACCCCAGAGCCTGGATCATAGAGTCAGATCCCAGAGTTCCCCATGGACACTCCGGCCCCTCCCCGACGCCTCCTCCATGGTTACGGAGCACTCTGCATATTTCTGAAATGCATCTTGGTATATGATGACTCATTGCTATGTGTGTGTTCCTCTCTCCAGACTGAGCGACTAGAGGGCACAGACCTCGAAGCCCAATAGGCACACAGGAAACCCTGAATTATATGCTTCATTAACTTTTGGTCTTAGCTCAGGCTGCTATAACCTATGGTAAAAATACCATACACTGGGAGGCTTAAGTAATAGGAATTTATTTCTGACAATTCGGGAGCCTGGGAAGTTCAAAATCAAGATCCTGAGCAATATGGTTCCTGGCGAGTACTCTCTTCCAGGCTTGCAGATGCTGTCTCCTCAAGCAGTGGTGAGAGGTAGGGGGGCTCTGGTCTCTCTCCTCTTATCAGGGCGCTTATTATGGGCCCTCCGCATGACCTCTTTTAACCCTGATCACCTCGCAAGTGCCCCACCTCCAAAGACATTGTATGAGGAGGTGGGGAAACAAACGTTCAGTCCATGACACTGATAAATGTGGTGATTGATTTATTTGTCTTACAAATGAGAAAACCAAGACCAGAAAAATAAGAAGTTTCCTGGAG
This sequence comes from Crocuta crocuta, assembly GCF_008692635.1. Lineage (NCBI taxonomy): Eukaryota > Metazoa > Chordata > Mammalia > Carnivora > Hyaenidae > Crocuta > Crocuta crocuta. The sequence goes on along the minus strand of NW_027531893.1, from coordinate 14,200,955 downwards.
GCACTTCGTGGTTAGGGGTTTCTGAGTCCATCCTGAGACCACCACCACTTGCTAGCTTGGGGGCAAGTGACTTCAGTTCTCTGAGCCTCAGTTTCCTCAGCTGTAAAACGGGGATGATACCGAAACCCTTCCTAGGCTGGTCTCAGCAGCTGTACGCTCACCAGCCAATGAATGGCTGCTGCTATTAACAGAACACGAAATTTCCCGGAGCTCTTTCCTCTGTACCTTGTGGCCCCTAGAGTGGCCCAGAGAAGGGAAAGCGAAGCTTGGGCATGAGAAGCCCAGGACCTCACTAGTGAGGGGGACTGTCTGACAGTGGGATGTGTGAACCAGTGAGGCAGCGGGAAGTGAGGGAGCCTTCTCAGTGGCCACCTTCCCAGTCTCCTGGGACATCTGGGGCCCAGGAGTGCGGGTGGGGTGGGGGCTGGGGTGTGGCCCCCGCGCCTCCCTCACCTCCTCTCCTGGCGCGCTCCCAAGGCCGATCTGGGCAGGAGGCAGCATGGTAGTGCCTTCGTAGGCGGCTGGAGTGGTGCCAGGGGAGCGAGCAGCCAGATTGAGTGGGAAGGTGACAATTTCTTCTTTTAAAAAGAGAGAGAGGGAGAAAAAAATGAGGCCTGAACTCCCCTGGTGTGTCCTTTTTTTCATAAGCTCAGAGCTCCCAGAGGCTTTGACTCCCACCCCAGCCAGAGACCTCCGTGGCCTTTAGTGCTGCTAATTGAAGGAACAGACCGAGCAGCCTCCTGGTTTCCAGAGCAACAAGCTCTTTTGTGCATCCCCTCCCCTCTTCTCCCGTCCACCCTCCCTCTGTCACCTCTGGCCTCCTCTCTTGCCTTCTCACCCTCTCAGAGTCCTAGGTTGGCTGAGCCATTCGCGGCTCTCCACATGTTCCCTTCCCTACCGCCTCCGGGCCTTTGCACCTGCTGTGTCCTCACCTGAAACATCTCCTCTGACTCTTACCTTCCAGGTCTCAGTGGAGGCACCATCCACTCGCAGGAGCCTCCCAGATCTCCCAATCCTTAGATGGGAGATGCCTTAGATGGGAGATGCCTTTTAGGTGCTCCTGTGGCAACACCTTGAAATTTCTCCATCTGAGAAGAGGACTCTGGTGTCCTGTCCTAATTACCCACGGGCTCCTTGAAGACACAGTTGGGGAGGCCACCAGTTCAATTACGGAGAGAAGGCAGGCAAACAAAGAACCAGCTTCCAAGAATAATTTGGGGGCTGCTCCCTCAAGTTTTTGCCGGCATGACCCACATCCACAAGTGACAAATTAATGACATTTTATTTCTGTGCTTATTTTTCTTAGAAATGTTTTAAACAATTTATGTATTTTTGAGAGACAGAGAGAGAGAGTTCATGAGCAGGGGAGGGGCAGAGAGAGAGAGGGAGACAGAGTCTGAAGCAGGCTCCAGGCTCTGAGTTGATAGCATCAGAGCCTGATGTGGGGCTCAAACCCACAAACTGCGAGATCATGACGTGAGCTGAAATCAGAGGCTTAACCGACTGAGCCACCCAGGCTCCCCCCATGGTTATTTTTCTTAATGTCGATCTCCATTAGACTATAGAGCCCAAGAGCTCAGAGACCCCCTCTGTGAAGCTGGCCACAGTATCTCCAGCATGTAGCCAGCTAACTGCCTGAGCCCAAGTGGGTGCTCAAAAGGATGTGTTGAATGAAAAAGGGAATGAATGAATGTCCAGACCATCAAGACTGAGTCAAAAGGAAAGAGGCTTAAATCCGGCAGGAATCTCTAAAGTAGGTCTGGAGCCATACAGCCTGGCTTTCAAAACCTACCTCTGCCCCTTAGGAGCTGTGTGATCTTGGGCACGTTAGTCAACCTCTCTGTCCTTGGTTTCTGCCTCTGTAAAATGAGAGAGATTGTGTTATCTGCCTTGTAGGATGTGTGAAGACTAACTGAACTGAAATGTACAAAGACCTTGACACCAGGCCTGGCTCAGATGAAAGCTCGGTAGGCTTGGCCCTGTTTGTTACGTTGCCGTCATTACCTGACTTGTCAAGCTATAAACCTACAGAAACCCCTTCATGAGAGAGACACAGATTAGTGAAGGCTATTTTGGGGTTTAGGCTGATGAAAGGCTTCTGGGTCCTTGTAGTCTCAGTTTCTAAAAATCCCAGAGGGAAAGGGGGTGTGGGGTACCAGGCAGGGTGGAGTTCATTATCATCCCACGTGCAAACACGTGGCTTTTTGTCTCCCAGATCCTTTCAATTAAAGGCCTTTGCCTGCCCAGAAGGAACGGGAAATAATTGAGCAGTGACCGGTCACAGCTCCATTTTCTGGTATGTTTCACCCCAGGCATCCATAACCACCATTTGTTCAGTGGAAAAAATCAAAGGGATCAGGAGGGTGAAGGAGGGAGCTTGTTTTCCACAGGGAGACTTGCTTTTAAAATAGCCACCAGGCTTTAGGACCCAAGAGAAGCCATGGGGCGCCTGGGTGGCTTNCCCTCCCCCTCCCCCCCCCAAAAAAAAAATAAAAAAAAAAAAAAAAAAAGAGAAGCCTTTGGACCATGGGGAGAGGGGAGTAGGAACCCTCGCCTCCTCCTTTCCTCTCCCAGCACCCTTCATTTGATTATTAATGTCCTCTGCATCTTCAATGATAGTGCGACTAAGTTCCTACAAGGAGCTCAGCAACATCCACTGCTTCAAGGGGTGGAAGAAGCCAGGACTGAATGGCGTGGCTGTCCAGGGTGGAGGAAGGGCAGTTCTGGTCAAATGAGGAAGCCCAATGGCCCTGGTCCGTGATGACCAGGGAGGCGTGCAACCTGTCCGTTTAGCATAGCTCTCGTGATTAAAACATCGGACTCTTACCCCAGATAAATGTGCATGCACACATACACACTCTTGATTTTGTGTTTAATTTCAGGGGACTCAGTGGGTCCCTGTAGCACCATCAACCCCAGTTATGAAACTCTGAGCTAATCATTAATAATCATACTGTTATAGAACAATGCATATACGCCACGCAGCTGGCGGACTTCTATGGAGTAAGGTGCTAAAGGACTGAACCATTCTCATCCTTGTTGATTTCCCATGATGAAGCATCATGTGGACTTTAAGATCAAATAATCTGGTGTCAGGAGGTTTGGTTCAAATCCCTACCTGCCACTTACTAGCAGGATGACCTTGGGCAAGTCGCTTAACCTGTCCAAGTCTCAGTTTCCCTATAGGTGTGTGACACATCACAAATGCTTCATAAATGCTGTCCACTGCTTCATTATTCAGGAGCTCGGCCGGCTATTACAGTGACTTGAAAGGCAGAGATCCTACATCCTCGGGCGGCCACAAAAGGAGCCCCAAAGATCAGCCAGTTTGACAGCTGAATGTGTCATTGTCACATGCCATGTTAGGCACGGAGCTGGCACCTGGAACCCGGACCTCCAGATCCCAGAATCCGACAGATTCTACCCCTGCCCCCACTGTGGGTGAGCCACCTAATGTAGCTCAAGGCAGGTTCTCAGCATGCCTTCCTCCCCCCAACCAGTATCTTGAGTTGTGGTTTCCAAAAACGGGTATCTCCTAAGAGATCCTCCAAGAGGGGCTGAGGCTTGGGGGAACTTTATTGTCTCAAACGTGGGTTTTCCATCTGTGCTTTTCCAGAATTAAGGATGCTTCCTGAACCCCGGGAGTTCGATGGGCCACAGATATAAATAGTCTTGGCTATAGTGTGTCAATAAACACGTGGAGAAATGTCTGCCCTCACCAGAGAGCCCAGAATTGCAAAATGAAACGAGACACCTTTTCTTTTCTTTGCTTATAAAATTTGCAAAGATTGCCATTAAAGTGATAACGCTCGGCGCTGGCGAGGGCACTGTGAGATGGACACTCTCAGACATTACCGTGGGAGAATGAATTGCTTTCAGGAGGCAATTTAGCAAATTGTATCAAAGGCTTAAAAATCTCTCCTTGGAAAATCTTCAGAAATGCTGAAAAAAGCTTGATGCACAACGCTGTTCATCTCAGCATTATGTGTATTTGTTTTCAAAGAAGGGAACCAGTCTAATTATCCATAAATATGGGGAATGATTAAATAAACTCTATGGGGGCCACTCAGTGGAGTATTCCAGAGCTATTTAAAACAATGTTTGTGAAAATTTATAATAACATGGGGGAAATCTATTCTAATTTTTGGAACTCTGAATACTGACAGGTATGGATAGGACAATATAATAATTGAATTTTTACAGATCACTGCATTCAAGCATGATATGAAGAAAAATACACCAAAGCAGTAACATTTTTCAAGTGTTCTATAATGAACATGTATTACTTTTGTCATTTCATGAATTTTAGGTATGCATGTATTTTCTGGACCTCAAGCATAGAATTTTACTAATCACAATGGGACATGTTTTACTTTCACTCTTGAAAAGATGTCATAAGCTGTTGGAACAGTGTTTCCACACTGCCAGCCCTCCTGCGAGTCTGTTTTCTCTGCCCACAGCCATGCCTGAGCTGCCCCCGGCTTCCCTGTGCCCACTATTCTGGATGGAGTTCAAAGGCCACTGCTACAGATTTTTCCCTCTCAATAAGACTTGGGCCGAGGCTGACTTCTACTGCTCTGAGTTCTCCATTGGCAGGAAGTCTGCCAAACTGGCCTCCATCCACAGGTGAGTGGACATGCATCCTGCATAACCCAAGCACCCCCTTTGTTTTTGTTTTTTTAATTTTTAAATGTTTGTTTTATATTATTTTTTTATAGTTTATTGTCAAGTTGGTTTCCATCAACACCCAGTGGTCATCCCATCAAGTACCCTCCTCTGTGCCCGTCACCCATTTTCCCTTCTCCCCCATCCCCATCAATCCTCAGCTTGTTCTCAGTATTTAAGTCTCTTATGGTTTGCCCCCCTCTCTCCCAAGCACCCCCTTTGGAGTGGGGAGTGAAAACTGGCATTTCTCACTGGTGTTTCTTTTGGTAATTCAAGCTAACTTTGATGTAGCCCAGTTTCTCATTGAAACTGATTCAGCCCAGGGCACCTAGGTGGCTCAGTTGGTTAAGCAGCTGACTTTGGCTCAGCATGATCTCACAGTTCGTGGGTTCGAGCCCCGTGTAGGGCTCTGTGCTGACAGCTCAGAGCATGGAACTGCTTTGGATTTTGTGTGTGTGTCTCTCTCTCTGCCACCTCCCCTCCATTCCTGCTTTGTCTCTCTCTCTCTCTCTCAAACTTAAATAAACATAAGAAAGAAAGAGAGAGAGAGAGAGAGAGAGAGAGAGAAAGAACGAACGAACGAACGAACGAACGAAAGAAAGAAAGAAAGAAACTGATCCAGCCCAGTTTCGCACTGAAACAGTAGAAGGCAAAGCATTTAGCATGGGAAGCTAATAGCATGCTGCAGGCATGGTGCCAGTTTTGTGCTGTGCCCTGTGCTACCACACACGGGGCTTGATCCTGTGATACAACTCACAGAATATATATACGAATATATGAGGAGTAATAACTGACGTTTACTTGCTGAGTGTTTGTATATAGCATCATATTGAAGCTCTCTCGAACCGTATTAAGTACGTATCTTCCTTTTTACTGACACAGAACCCAATCCTCCGAGAAGGTAACTTGCTCAGAGTTACACAAAGTGGTGGAGCTGGGATTTGAACGTGAACAGTCGATTCCATAGCCCACTCACCAAGGCCACCTTCTGCATTCCTCCGTGTCTCCTAAGCCCCAGACACACTGACCGTCTCAAAAGTCTCCAGTCTGGTCCAGCCCTTTTACTCTTCCAGACCTTTGCACATTCTGTTCCCTCTGCTGGAAATCCCCATCCCCCCCTTCTCCCCCATCTCTTCACTGAAGTCACCCCGACTCCCTGGCACCCTAATCGCACTCATTGCCTACATCTCCTGGAGCACATTTTTCATTGTCTTTTGTTTGTTTGTATATTTATTTATTTATTTTGAGACAGAGAATGAGTGCAAGCTGGGGAGGGGCATAAAGAGAGGGAAAGAGAGAATCCCAAGCACGCTCCAACGCTGGGCTCGATCTCACAAACCGTGAGCACATGACCTGAGCCAAAACTAGGAGGCAGATGCTTAACCAACGGAGCCACCCAGGTGCCTCTTCATCACCTCTTAATGACTTGCTTTCACATCCAACGGCCTTGCTGATGTACGGCCTCCCTGAAGCCAGGTGTGCTATGTTCCACTGGCATCCAGACTACAAATTCACAATCTTGTTTCTGTTTTTCAAGAATCTCAGAGACTTGGGGCACCTGGGTGGCTCAGTCGGTTAAGCATCCGACTTCGGCTCAGGTCATGATCTCACGGTTCGTGGCTTCAAGCCCCGCGTCGGGCTCTGTGCTGACAGCTCAGAGCCTGGAGCCTGTTTCAGATAGGACCAAGCTCAATGACCCACTGGGGTGAAGGCATTTTGTCCCATGAAAGTGGATCACTCACACGTGTCAGAACACATACTCTTGCAACATCAATATGGAATAGAGCCTGCTGGTGGTATGAGAGAAGATGTCAAATAGAAATAAGACTTGACATTGATCTGTGTGGCCCTTGTGGCTTGTTTGGGAACACCAGACCTTGGGAAATAGAGAACTAAACCAAACAGCCTTCC
>NW_027531893.1:14150266-14194371 GCF_008692635.1 Crocuta crocuta | reverse complement strand
GCTAGAGTGGATGGGGGCGGGGGGGGGGGGGGGGAGATTCATGGAAGGTTTCCTGGAAGAACTGGACCTGGATCAGGATATTCAAGGATTAGGAAGCTTAAAGAATGGGAAGAGCAGATGTTCCAAATGAAGAAGCCCATGGGAGATGCTATGTGCCTTAAGGGGCAGTAGACTTAGACAGTCCTGGACTAGTCTGCCACTTCCTCCCTCCACCATCTGACCAAGGAGACCAGGCATCTGAAGTTCTTACAAAGTTAGCTCGGCACTGAGTGCTCAATAGTGGGGGCTATTAATTGTTTCATTTATTATAACCCTAGGCATCTCAAGGGGGTCAGTTCTTACTTCACGTTCCCATGTCAGATCATCTTTCTGAGGGCAGGCAAACCCTGCCTCACTCACCCTTTTTCCCTTCCATTTCCTCCAACAGTATCTCAGTCTTAGTCCATTCAGGCTGCCGTTACAAAAATACAACAGACACGTGGCTTACAAAAAACAGAAATGTATTTCTCCCGATTTGGAGGCAAGAAATCCAGGATGAGGGTGCCATCTTGGTCAGGTTCTTGGTGAGAGGCTGCTCCCCGGGCCACAAATGGCCATCTTCAAGCTGCATCCGCACACGGGGAAGGGGTGCTCTTATCAGAGCACTAATCCCATTCACCAGAGCTCCACTCTCAAGACCTAATCACCTCCCAAAGGCCCCGCCCTCTAGTACCATCGCACTGGGGTATTAACAACGAAGGTGGGTTCCTATATTCACAACGTATGAATATGGGGTTTCAACATAGAAATTTGGAGGAGACACAAAGATTGAGTTCATAACTGTACCTGCAACTCCCTGAATGTGATTCCCTGGAGAACGGTGTTGAGAAAGATTCTGAGTGCTTCTGGAATGGATTGGCAATGTCTTCCAGAAAACAAAATTAAGCAGAAGAAACCTGGATGCTCCGACTTGTTATCAGGGCCTCAGGACAAAAGGAATTTAATAGGGGGCATTTCAGACAAGGTCACAGCCTGTGGAGAGTGGCCGTCAGGTGAAGCCGATGACAGCAGATGTGCTTTGTTGCAACATAAAGGGTACCTCACCGTGGTCCTGTTTTGAAGTGAGTTATTTGTTAGGTATTCGGTCTGAGGCTGCTAAGTATGACTTTATAATGATTTCTTCAACATACTCAAGTTTACTGTTATGCCACGTGGAAGCCAAAAATGGGAATCCCCTGTCTGGTGGGATCTGCTCCTCTGGGTCTGTGAACTACTTGAGCGGAGTCTGTTGTTGGTCTGTTGCTCTCGCCTCCCTTACCCACCCTTCTGACCTGCCAGTGGCGTTCTGCAGGCTCCCTGATGGCAGGGCGCTGGGCAAGCCGTTCTCTTCCCCCAGCGTCTTCACTGCAGCAGCTCCAAGTATTGGATCCACACACAGCGGTAACCCAAGAGGGAATGGCAGTGATGGACACTGCAGCCGTTTCCACACACCTGTCTCCATTTATCAGGGAGGACGGACAATATTTCCCAGATGCCCCTTACAGAGGTCCCCTTACACCCAGTTGGCCCAGTTGGGTTTTATGGCCAGTGTTGGCTCAAAAGGAGGCTGGAAGTGAAATCTAGCTTTCCTAACTTCTTTTTTGTTGTTGTTTTTATTTGAGAGAGAGAGAAAGCATGTGTGCACATGCAAGAACGGAATTGGGGCAGAGGTTAGGGGAGAGAGAGAGAGAGAGAGAGAGAGAAAGCATGTGTGCGCATGCAAGAAGGGAAGAGGGGCGGAGGTTAGGGGAGAGAGAGAGAAAATCTCTAGCAGGCTCCATGCTCAGTGCAGAGCCTGACTTGGGGCTCAATCCCAGGAACCTGGGATCACAACCTGAGCTGAAATCAGGAGTCAGATGCTTAACTTGACCAAGCCATCCAGGCGCCCCTAGCTTTCCTAACTTCTGATGTAGACAACAGGCAGAGACCAGAAATGGCTGTGGAGTAAGCAACCAGTAGTGTCCACCCCGGTGACCCATTGATATGAAATGCAAAAAAAAAAAAAAAAAAAAAAAAAAAAAAAAAAAAAAAAAAGAAAGAAAGAAAAGACAAAGCAGTGACTTCACGCATGCAAAACATGCAACACAGTAGCTTGCAGGAAATCACTTCACTGCTCAGGAAACACTTTAATGCTCTAAGGAAAATCTCTGTGTCTGTCTATGTCTGTATCCATCCATCTGTCTCTATTTCTTTGTTGTTTTGGGCAGCAGACTGCTTTCAGTGTCCTCCGCCGATGTCTTTAGTTAGGTGAGGGATTTTATAAGCTCTTTGAAATAGGAGGTGAGGATCCTTCCAGAAGACACCAGTGCCTTCTGCTATGGTTTGAATATTTGTGTCCCGCCCCCAAAATTCATAGGTTGAAATCCTAATGCCCAACGTGACCATATTCACCATATCCAAATGTTGGAGGTTGGGAGACAATTAGATCGTGAGGGTGGAGTCCTCATGAATGAGGGCTTTTTTTTAATGTTTAAAAATATTTTAATGTTGCCTTCTTTTTTTGATGTTTATTTTCTTATTTTGAGGGAGAGAGAGAGAGAGAGAGAGACAAAGAATCCTAGCAGGCTGCACGCTCAGCATGGAGCCTAACATGGGGCTCGATCCCATGACCCTGGTATCATGACCTGAGCCGAGATCACGAGTCAGATGCTTAACCAACTGAGCCACCCAAGCGCCCTGGAATTTGTGCCCTTCTATAAGAGGCCCCACATTGCTCTCTAGCCCCTTCCTCCTTGTGAGGACACAACGAGAAGTCCATGACCCAGAAGATGGCCCTCACCTGAACATGCTGGCATCCTGAACTTGGACTTCTAGCCTCTAAAACTGTGAAAAATGGATTTCTGTTGTTTGAAAGCCACCCAGTCTATGGCATTTTGTTAGGGCAGCCTGAAAAGGCTGACACTTTCTAAAGGGAGGGGACTGTTAACTGAAGGGCTTTGGTGTTGCCAAGTGGGCTATGCAAGTTCAAGTTCAGAGCTGAATTTTCCAGGGAAGCAAAAGATTTTGGAGACGGTATGTGAGCAAAAACCTGGTAGGGTATGTAAGGACTGGCAGCATGCGGAGGGCTTTTGAGAGAAAACAAAAATGTCTAGTGGAGATTTCCATTAAGTTATTTGATGTGCACAGTGCACCATAAGCCCCTTTCTTTGTCTCTTCATGATTGTGTCAGTATAATCCACCTCATTTGCTGGTGTTTTTGAGACAGATTTAAATTTTTAGGTTGAATAGCTGTGCTGAGATCTGCTTTGAACTGGCATGAATCCAATCCAGAGGGGACCATGAAAAGACAGTCACGGGTATGAGCGATGTAATTAAAAAAGAAAAAGAAGGAGGGGCGTCTGGGTGGCTCAGTCCATTAAGTGGCCGACTCTTGATTGCAGCTCAGGTCGTGGGGTTCAGTTCCTGGGTTAGAGCCCCCTGTGAGCTCTGCACTCACAGCTGGGAGGCTGCTTCGGGAGTCTCTGCTGCCCCCTCTCTGCTCTTTCCCCACTAGCATTCTTTCTCTCTCTCTCTCTCTTTCTATCTGACACACACATAAATAAATAAATAAATAAAAATAAATAAANATGTTGAAAAAGAAAAAGAAGGAAAAGGCAGGATGTATCATACCCTCCATTCACTTTAAACCGGGGAGGTTAACAAGGATTGCTTTCAGTTTTTGACTCCACCCTATGAAAAGAGACAACGAGTAACACACTAGTGTGCTTCTTACATTTGCAGCTGGGAAGAGAATGTCTTTGTGTATGACCTTGTGAACAGCTGTGTGCCTGGGATCCCAGCTGACGTCTGGACGGGGCTTCACGATCACAGACAGGTAAGGACGCAATGGCCACCAGGCCCCCTTGGAAGCGCCAGCCAGGANTATGAGCGATGTAATTAAAAAAGAAAAAGAAGGAGGGGCGTCTGGGTGGCTCAGTCCATTAAGTGGCCGACTCTTGATTGCAGCTCAGGTCGTGGGGTTCAGTTCCTGGGTTAGAGCCCCCTGTGAGCTCTGCACTCACAGCTGGGAGGCTGCTTCGGGAGTCTCTGCCGCCCTCTCTCTGCTCTTTCCCCACTAGCATTCTTNTGTTGTGAAAGAGTACGTGACAGGGACATCGGAGGATCAGGGAAGGCCTCTTTTCGGGTTTGAGTTCTCAAAAAAGTAGACACAAAAACGTGATGAGATGTGTAAAATGTTTCCGAGGGGAACGATCTGTGAAGGAAGAAAGAGGGGGCATAAGTCTGATGATAGCACTATTCTGAGACCGGCTCAGCTAGGCCAGTGGCCATTAGAGGAACCCCGCCTGGGACAGGAATGGGCCGGCACTAGCGCCCCTGAGTACCTGCTGAGTCCCCCACTGACCAGCCTGGTCTCACTGTGAACGCAGTGATAAATCGGAAGGGGCCGGGGAGCTGAGGCTGTGCGTGGGCTCTGCTCCCTGGAGCTGGTCCTCCTGAGGGAGTTCTAAGCAGTGCACTTCCACGGCTGCCACAGCCTCATTACATTAAAGACATTTAAGCTAGTATCTAATGGATAAATAGGAGTCAGCCAGAGGAAGAGCATTCCAGCTAGAGGGACTAACACGAGCGAAGGTCCTGAGGCATGAGAGATCATGACCCACTGGAGGACATTAAAGACAGGTGGGTCTGGGATGCAGAGTGGGGCAAGGGTCAGTGGAATAATGGTGAAGAGCAAGACCAGAAAGGATAGCTTGAGCCAGATCTCACGCCTGTCAATATCACAGCAGACTCCCCCTGGGAATTCTGTCCCCGAACTTTCCCTGTCTCTGTTTTGCATGTATGCTACGGGCCCTGTCCCCAGAATACTGTGGGGAATAGGGCTTCCGTTCCAGCCCCCGTCCTGCGCTTACTGGCTGGGAGGGGATGTGGGGCAATCTTTTTTTTTTTTTTAACCTCTCTGAGCTTCAGTTTCCTCAGCTATAAAATGGGAGTAATGATAAAAGTGCCTTGTTGTGAAAAGTAAATGAGCTTAACCTAGTGCTTGGGACACTGTAAGACCTCATTAAGGCCAGTAGAAGTCGCTGTGAAACAGAAGCAACAGTAGTAGCCAGACTCAACAGAGATCTATATATTTTTAGATCAATAGAATTCATCTTGCAAGAACCTATATAGAAGTTGTAATCGAAAAAAACAAACCGACAAGGGGCACCTGAGTAGCCCACTCGGTTAAGTGTCCTTCTTCGGCTCAGGCTGTCATCTGATGGTTCATGAGTTTGAGCCCCGCGTCAGGCTCACTGCTGTCAGTACAGTACCTGCTTGGATCCTCGGTCCCCTTCTCTCTCTCTGCACTTCCCCCGCTCACACTCTGTCTCTCAAAAATAAATAAACATTTAGAAAATAAAATCACAAAACTTCTATTTGTAATAGTAACTTTAAAATGGGATTATAGGGTCACCTGGGTGGCTGAGTCAGTTGAGTGTCCAATTTCAGCTCAGACTGTGATCTCGCTGTTAGTGGGTTCAAGCCCCACGTCAGGTTTTGTGTTCACGGTGTGGAGCCTGCTTCAGATCCTCTCTCTCCCTCTCTCTCTGCCCCTCCCTCACTCTATCTCAAAAATAAATAAATAAATGGGATTATAGGGGTGTCTGGCTGGCTCAGTCAGAAGAACATGTGACTCTTGATCTCCAGGTCGTGAGTGTGAACCCCACGTTGAGTATAGAAATTACTTAAATAAATAAACGTGGGCAAAAAAAGAAAACAGGATTATAACTTATAATATTTAAGGATAGTAATAAACAATACAGTAAAAGGGCTTGTTTTTTAAAATCTTCCTTGCAGGGCGAGGCACCATGTGCGGGGCACTAGCTAAGCCCTTTGCATGCTTTACTTCATCACTGCTCACGATAGCTTTCTGAGGGAGAGATTAGCTCCACTGTAAAGGTGTGGAAACTGAGGCTGGGGAGGTTAAGTAACCTGGCCAGATGGCTGTGAGGAAGTAGATCGAGTCAAGCCCTGGCCTCTCTGTCAGAAGCGGCATGCTGTTTCCATTATCTGACGCCACCTCCGTAATCATCAGTCTTTAGGGGAGACTTTTCTGAGGACTTGAATAAATGCAGAAATGACTCGTGTTCCAGAACATTGTGAGGATGTAGTTCTTTCCACAGTTAATTTGCACATTTATTTTAACACCAATCAAATTCCCAACGGGAGTTTTCTTGTTATTGGACAGAGTAGTCCCACACCAGGCAAGAAAAATACACACTACACGGACGAAAGGAAAGAAATGAAGGGTGACCGCCGACCCCTGGTAAATTAAAAAAAAAAAAAAGTGTAGTAGTTAAGTCTTGGGCACGGAGTCTCACAGACCTGAGTTTGAATGCCAGCACCGATGCTTTATTTAGCTGTGTGAATTTGGCTAGGCCAATCTAAGTCTGAGTTTTCTCATCTGTGAAATGGACATGAGGATGCCCACTTGGAGGACAGTGGGGAGAATATGAATAAAGCCCCTGGCATGGCAACTAACAAACCTTCAATAAACAGCAGCCAGTAAGTGGTGGTAATAACAGCAGTATCTCGCAACAAGCTGAGGACTCTTTTTTTAAAATATTNGCGAGATCATGACCTAAGCGAAAGTCGGATGCTTAACCGACTAAGCCACCCAGGCGCCCCTTTTAAATATTTTAATGTTTATTTACTTTTGAAGGAGAGAGAGACAGAGCATGAGCAGGGGAGGGGCAGAGAGAGAGGGAGACAAAGAATCTGAAGCAGGCTCCGGGCTCTGAGCTGGTGGGGCTTGAACTCAGGAACCTTGAGATCATGACTTGGGCCGAAGTGGGATGCTTAACTGACTGGGCCACCCAGGCGCCCCAGGACTTTTGTTTAAAGCTTATTTACTTATTTATTTTAAGGTTTTTTGAGAGAGAGCACGCGCGCCCACGAGTGGGGGAGGGGCAGAGAGAGAGGGAGAGAGAGAATGCCGAGCAGGCAGGGCTCGATCCCACAAGCTATGAGATCTTGTCCTGAGCCGAAAGCAGGAGTCCAAGGCTCAACGGACTGAGCCCCCCATCCCCACCCCCAGGCGTCCCCGAAGTGAGGACTTCTGCACTGTTCCGTGTCGAGGTGTTAGAATGTCATCCCTGAGCTGGGGCTGGCTGTGATGCCAGGTCTTTCTCTCCGGGACTGGCTTCCCAGGAAGGGCAGTTTGAATGGACCGACGGCTCCTCCTACGACTACAGCTACTGGGACGGGAGCCAGCCGGATGACGGCGTCCACGAGGACCCGGAAGAGGACTGCGTGCAGATATGGTACCGGCCCACCAGCGGTGAGTGCCCGCGAGATCGGGGCTCTTGCAGGGGTGCTGGGGAGGAGCCAGGATGGCAGGGAGATGGGTGCATCAGGGGGCTGGTGGGGGCGGAGTGGGCGAGGCTAGGGCGGGCCCTTCTCCGCAGAGGCTACAGTTTAAACAGTATGTAGTGGGGCACTGTTGGCCTGCAGACTGTGCTTGGGTTAAAAAGACAGAGGCCGAAGCCTGGGACAGGTTAAAGGGGCGGGGCTCGTACAGACTAGGATGGTGCTTCTGTGTCAGCTCACAGGTGTGCCCTGGAGTGCCAGCGCCCAGGCCCGTGCTCCTGACCCTTAGAGCAAGAGGCACGCCTGGAGAAGCACCCAGGTGTAAGTAGTGAAAAGAATACACACCTGGGTCCCAGCCTAGCCTTGCTGCTTTCTAGCTCTGGGTCCTTGCAGGGAATCCCATATTCACGCTGAGATTCCGTTTCCTCTTCTGTAAAGTGGATTTAGTAACCGTTCCTACCGGCAGAGCAGATGTGACGATTATAGAAGGTACAGTTGGTCCAGCATGAATGCTCTTCTCGGAACCCCAGCTCGACCCCTTGCCAATTGTGTGGCCCAAAGTGAATGCCTTAACCTCTTGGTGGCTCACACAGTCTTCATCTGCATAATGGGCTAGTGATACTTAACTCACAAGATTGCTGTGAAGAAGAAAGAAGTGAAAGCGCATTAAGTGGCCACAGTGGTTTGCATGTGGTGTTAAGCAGTCACCGCCGTCAGCGTTAATATCATCACTCATCAACCTAATCTGGAGACGTAAAAACGATTAATATTCTCATTTTGCAGATGAAGAAATGGAAGCTCAGAGATGTTAAGCCATTTGTTCGTGGTCACACGGCGAGTAGTGAAGCAGGTTTCAAACATGGATCTATCAAAGTCCAGATTCAAGCACTTAACTGCTGCCCTTTCTCTTTTCCTGATTCGAAGAGGGAGGGAACAGGGACTTGCTATCCTGGGAGACAGTCTGGAGCGTGGGAGTCGGAGCTGGGCCAAGCCTCTGGGTGAAGGGTGTCCCGCCCCTCCACAGTGGCAGGTGAAGACCAGCTTTATGAGAGAGAAGGGCTGCACAGCAGCCTCATCACGCATCAGCAAGAGAGGGCTGCCAGTGCAGACATGAGGCCACCAGAGAGGGCTTTTACTCCAGTGGGGAGGGGAGGTGACTTTTACTGTGGTAGGTGGACCCTCACCCAGATTCTGTGCTTCTTCCCACCGCAGCTCTGAGGTCATGGAATGATAACACCTGCAGCCTCAAGTTCCCCTTTGTCTGCAAGATTGCTTCTCTGACCATTCACTGATCCTGCCTTGTCCCTCAAAGTGAGCCCAACTCCAGCACATCATGTACCTATACCTAGTGTGGATCTGACACTAAATAAATGTAAGCCCCAGAAGAGATAAAGCTCCCAGGCAGAGATTTTTTTTTAACTTGTACTATGTATTTTTATTTATTTTGAGAGAGAGAGAAGGAGAGAGGCAGAGACAGAGAGGGAGAGAGAGGGAGGGAGAGAATCCCAAGCCGGCTCCATATGGTTAGCACAGAGTTCACCATGGGCCTCAATCTCTTGAACCATGAGATCATGACCTGAGCCAAAATCAAGAGTCAGATGCTTAACCGACTGAGCCACCCAGACATCACCCCAGGCAGAGATTTTAAATAAGCGAGTCTTAATGATACAAAGCGGTTACTTGGTCACATTGAAACTGGCTTAATTAATAAACAGGGGTGGTGGATCTCTGCTCCAAGCAACACAAATCCAAGGTTGTTTGAGATTCAGAGTTGAATTTCACTGGCCTGGCTCAGTTACACGCCTATTCCACTTTGGCAAACGCTGTTTGGTTAGACCCTCTTAGATGTCCATCTCTGGGGCAGAGAGTGGTGGAAGTCAAATCATCTGAACCACATGGGCCCAAAGAGGAGAGAGGTTCCCCCCAAAAACCATAAATATCAACAAATGTACACATCGCTGGTGGAAATATAACATGGTGAAGCCATTCTGGAAAACTGTATGGTGCTTCCCCAAAAAGTTCCATATACAATTCCCACAGGACCCAGCAATCCCGATTCTGGGTCTATGCCCAATAGTACTGGAGACAGGTATTCAGACGTGAGGGGTCAGAGCAGCATTATTTCTAATGGCCCCTCATGTGGAAACATCCTTGGGAGGCACCACCCGGATGACCTCATCCCGTGTGTCAGGGTCCCAACTGGTGCCCTGACCACAGTGTAACACGCTGCCTCCTTGGGAGCTTAGCTGCCTTTGCAGTTTGGTCACCCTGAGCCTCGGGCTTGGTCTGCCCTCCTGCTAACGTGTTTGTCTGCAACCCCTCTGGCTTTCACTTCTAGAGCAAGGCCTGTTACTTGTCCTTGGCTGTTGAGTGTCCTGCAAAGCCTTCTAGCAATAGCCGTCCAACCTAGTTAGGCTTAGGGGTGCTCTTTTCTCCGCTCATCAACTACCTGATGCATGGCTCCTGCCAGGGAATCCCCTCCCCCGGGACCCCCCCCTCCTCCAGCTCACTCCATGGAGGTTCAGACCACCTCGTGCCAGAGGCTGTGCTCCACCCACCGCTCCTGATTGCCAGCCTAGAGCGGGGGAGTCCAGGCCCTAAGCCCCATCTTGTGGCTTTTTCAGACTGCTCCCGGGATTGCTGGTTCTAGACTGGGGTTTTTGGCAATGTTTGCTGAGACAGAGTTTGGAGTAGAGATTGTGTATTTGGAACCAGTACCTGTGAAGAGGAAGGAGAGGAACTGAGGTGCGGTCTGGCAAATTATCAGCCAACCTGGCAGGGAGACCCAGGAGGAACACTGGGCGTCGGAGTGGACCACGTAGGGCTCACGTGGCCAGGCCTGTAGACCCATACTTCACTCAGTCAGTGATGCAGGCTTTCCCAGAGAGGATGTGATTTCTCTGTGGCCTCAGGTGCCCCTGAAGGAGCTGACAGCTGAAAGCTCTCTGTCCTCGTCCTTGAAGGGGGCATCTGGGTGGTACATCTCCGTGTCATCACAACTGGAATCAAAGACACAGGTTCAGATTCCACCACATCACCTTACTGTGTGACCTCACGTAAGTGGTTTAACCTCCCTGAATTTCAGTTTTCTCGTGTGTAAAATGGAGATACATTCCCCTCCAGCTCTGACTGTGATGTATCAGGTGGCTTTGGGGAATGAGAAGCTCAGGCGGCTTTGGGGAATGAGGAGCTCGGGCCAAGTGACTTTTCCAGAAAACTAAAACTCTTCCCACAAGTGTCACAACTCTCTCTGTTTTTTCTGCTTTGGATGGGAGTCTTTCTAAACCATGTTATACATTTCCCTGCTTCCTCAACAGATGATACCAACAAGATTAGCCTTTCCTTGATGATTCAGGGTCATGTGCACTTCATCTGCTTCAGGTATTTTTGTCGTCTGTCATATCTGGGTGTCACGGTGCCAGTCTCTGACAGCCCACAGAATCTCCCATCTTTTCTAGACTGTTGCTGCTGAGACACTGTGGGCAGGGACGCCAGGCAACCAAGCCTGAGAATAATCCTGAAGGGGGGGGGGAAGAGGGGGAGATAGATCAATGATGGATGCATGGATAGATGGACAGATGGGTAAATGGATGGATGGATGATACATGGATGGATAGAGGGAGGGGTGGGAACAATCAGGAGATATTTTTAGAGAGACCTAGATGATAGATAGACAGATAGATAGATAGATAGATAGATAGATAGATAGATAGATAGATAGGCAGGCAGGGAGGCTGGAGCTCATGACCATAAATATATATCACCAATAGGATCATCGCAGATGAAGCCTATGATCCCAGAGTGTGGATGTATCAAAATGTATTTAACACTCCTATTGTTAGTCTTTTAGGTACCATCTAATTTTTCACTCTTACAAATAACACAGTGACATGCATCTCTGTATACATGTTCAATTATTTTCTTGGGGATATATTCCTAGAAGTGGAATTACCAGTTCAAAGTGTATGCACATGGTAAAAATAGGATTAGTTTTTTATTATAAAAATATGCATGTGGACTGCAAAACCATATACAGAGAAAGGTATCTTTGGTTGTGTGTGTATCTCCCATAATTGCACCAGCCAGAGTTAACCACTGCTGAGGCTTTAATAGTGGTTTCTGGGTGTGTGTCCCCTGACCACCACGAGAACGCACCTCGGGGCCCTCCTGTTGAAATCCATTTTGTTCGCTCCGAGGCCTCACCTCGCATAGGCTGTTCCCAGGCAATGACTAAGTGAGGCAGGGTCCTGAGGCAGCCCTGTTCCTTGGGGGGAACATTCCCCTATTGGTGGACTTTGGCTCAGAGACACCGATGGCCTTGCTGAACTTGGCTTAGACTACAGGCCAGTCTAGGATGCCTCCACCATCTGTCCTTCACTGCAGGGGGTGGGGGGTCCAGACTTGCATCCCAGACTGAGACCTCTCCCAGCCCTCCCTGGCCCCCCATATTTTCTTTCACAAAGGCATTTTCTCTCATAAAATCCTTGCACACTTAATCCATCTTGATGCCTGCTCCTCGGAGGACCAGACAGCCCCTCAAAAGTCTGTACTAATGTATACTCATCCCTGCAGTGTATGAGAGCCCCTCTTCACCCACACTCTTGCCAGCACATTGATCCCCACCTTCAGACTGAGCCTCCAATGAGCAGGTAGATACTCCTTCCGCTCCCTTGCCAGTCCTCAGAGCAAGTGCATCGTCGAGGCTATTTGATTGCTAGTGACAGAAAATGCACCCCAAACTGCCTTAAACACAAAAGGCTTTGATTTACTGATTGAGTTGCAAAGTCCAGAGGTGACCAGCTTCAGGCTCAGCTTGATCCAGGGGCTTAAATGATATTGCCAGAGATATTTGTCTCCCTTGTTCTGCCTCCATGGCATTGGCTTGATCCTGAAGCTCCAGTCTCTCCACCTAGGAAAGCAGAAATGGCCAGTATAATTCTCCATCTTACATCCTTCAGGAGAAGGAGGGCTGTCTCTTTCCTAGAAGCCCTAGCAACCATCTCCCTTCATATCATTGGCTGTAGCTGGGTTTTTTGGCCAACTCAGCCAATCACTGTGGCCAGGAAGTAAAGGAGCTTGATTGCTGAAGCCAATCACAGTCTGTGCAGTCAAGCCTGAGAACTGAAGAGACATGGCTTTCCAGCAGGAATTGGAGGCGTGGTTTATCAAAAAAGAGCTGTGGAAGCCATACTGATAACAAGATGATATATCTCGAGTACAAGAGAGTAATGAGGAACCGACTCTAAATTTCAAACTGGGAGGAAGGTTGAAAGCAGAAAGCTAACTGCAGCCTCAGGGTCACCTTCTCATAGAAGAGCAAGACCCCATCCCACTCCCGTGAAAAGCCTTTGGAGGGGGTAGTATTTGTTTCCTATTCTCAGCTCCTAAGAAGTAGGATATTCTCTGTGGCGCTGGGAAAGAGAATCAGGAGATGTATCAGCTGTCAAAATGAACACGTGGGGCATAGTGGTTTGCCCAATTTGAAGGATAATAGTAATAACATTTTTTTTAAAAAGGAGGGGAGTCAGACCTCTGTTATTTTGAAGCAAATTTCAGAGCCAACAACCCAGCATGCATCTTTTTAAGGAGACTCTGACCAGCTGGGGAATTCTCTTGAGGAAGCCAGTCCTCACAAACACACCATCTTAGAAGATTCCAGGGCTTTCTTTTCCAGCCCAGGGTTGGCCACACAGAACTTCTTCCTAACATCTACTGACTGTTAGGGACCTCAGCCATGAAGGCCGATGCAATCCTCCCAACGACCCCACAACAAGGGCTCTGCTGAGCCTCAAAGTGAGGGTCCTGGGCTCGGGATCAGATTCACGGCTCAGGCCTCCAATGCAGCACTTGCAACATGTAACCCTGGCCAAGCTGCTTCGCCTCGCCAGGCTTTCATCTGGAAACGCGAATGGGAATGCCAACACTCCTGTAAGGCTGGGAGGAGTGAGACGCTCCACGAAAAGTGCTCACACAGTGGCTGGCACATAGTAGACACTTAATAAATATTTGCTGTCATTATGCTGATTGCTATTCCCACTGCATCAGCTAGGACAGGGATAGGATACCGCCCATTTAGCATTCAACCTCGGTGACTTTTGCACCTATTGTGAGTACCCGAGACTGTCTTTGTTGCCACAGACCTTCCTTCTGGGACATTGTGATCCCTAGGGGGTATTCATTCCTGTTTATCTCCTCAAAGGAAGAAACCTTTCAACGCACGTGTGCAGCCCTGCAGTCCTGGTCCTCTGGGCTCATGTGAATGTCACTGGTGAGCCTGAGCTGTCCCCTTTCCCGGCTGCCGGACCACTGGTGAGGACCCAGGCACACAGCTCTGCTGGAACCTGGCATCAAGGCAGCCGTCTGCTCACCGGAGACAGAGCCCCCCCCGGGCAGGCACTTTCTGCAGTGAATGAGACTAAGCACGTTGCCCACGCGAGGGCTGCTAGGTCATGCTGTCTTCTCCTCGGAACTCAGCCACACGTGGCGTGGACTCATTTCAGAATTTCGATTTGGGACACGGGCCAGAGTGGTTGGGTCCCGAGGGGTTCGGCAGTCTCGGCCACTTCCTGTGCCCGGAACACCCCCCGTCCTCTTAATTTGCAGACACCGAACACAGAATTACCTCTCACTCCCTCACTCCTAAGACTCATTCTTACAGTCTTCCATAAGCTAGAATGGGCCCCTGGAAATGCTATTTTTTCTTCTATGCAAAGGGAGCCTAGAGTCCTATGTGAGAATAACCAAGTGGCCTATGATGAAAGGAAGCACTCAATTTCATGGTGGAAGGAGTGGTTTTTCTCTCTTTCCAACTGGATGGAGACCAGTTGTCAGGTGTTCCAAGTTGTTTAATAGTAACAATAATTAAAATGGAAGGTGTGAGGGGAATCTGGGTGGCTCACTCAGTTAAGCGTCCACCTTCCGCTTGGGTCATGATCTCACAGTTTGTGAGTTAGATTCCCGCGACGGGCTCTGTGCTGACAGCTCAGAGCCTGGAGCCTGCTTCAGATTCTGTGTCTCCCTCTCTGTCTGCCCCTCCCCCACTCACACACGCTCTCTCTCTCTCTCTCAAAAAATAAACATTTANCATGGTGGAAGGAGTGGTTTTTCTCTCTTTCCAACTGGATGGAGACCAGTTGTCAGGTGTTCCAAGTTGTTTAATAGTAACAATAATTAAAATGGAAGGTGTGAGGGGAATCTGGGTGGCTCACTCAGTTAAGCGTCCACCTTCCGCTTGGGTCATGATCTCACAGTTTGTGAGTTAGATTCCCGCGACGGGCTCTGTGCTGACAGCTCAGAGCCTGGAGCCTGCTTCAGATTCTGTGTCTCCCTCTCTGTCTGCCCCTCCCCCGCTCACACACGCTCTCTCTCTCTCAAAAAAAATAAACATTTAAAAAAAAAATAAAGTGGAAGGTCTGACAGTGACCTACTCATTTTTTAAGACCAAGTTCAAGATTACTCCAATTATAGTGACCCTAACTCTTGACTTGCGTTCCTATATGCATTCTCAAAAGAGAAAGGAAGGGACAGAGGACAGAGGTTCTCAGACTGTTACATATGAATCAGTATCTCTAGAGCAGCATGTTATAAATGTGAACATTTTTCATTATCTGTGGCATGGGGAGATGGGAGATAAACAAGGTTGAGAATCATTGCCCTAAAAGAAATCATGCGTTACATAAACTGTGGCACATGTGATGGTATAACAACGTGTAGCCTTTACGTACAGACACAAAATGTGTCTAAGGCATATTGTTGAGTGATAAAGGCAAGTTGTAGGAAAATAGATAAAATATTATATCATTTATATATCCAGAATCTCCTCCATGAAATTCTACCTCCTATTTCTATAGACACATACATCTGTAAATTTGGCAGAGAAAAAAGCTGGAAAGATACACACAAAACTAATAAGACTGGGGACCTCAGAGATGAGAGTGAGGGTCCCCTGGCAGAATTTCAGCTTTATCTGTAATGTTTAATTCATACGGTGATCACATGCATCATCTGTGTAGTTAAAAATACGTAGATGCTTCTAAAATATGACAAGTTCAGCCCATTCTTTCTCATAACCCCTAGAGTTGGTTTGACTTGGTCAAGGACCCAGGACCAGCTGCAGTAACTGGAACAAAACAGATATGTTTAATACATTTATTACCAAATGCTTTGAAGAAGGTAATACCAATTTCCACCCTAATCTCTGCAAAGATGACAAAAATGGTAACATTCATTGCTGGTATTGAGTTTCTATAATAAATAATCGTTTGATTACCACCCACTGAGGACGAGCATTTGTTCATAGTGGTCTGGGCCATCTTGCCTTGGGAGGAGGGTGCCAGGTTTTCCAGTCCTCTGCAGATGGGAAATGCCTCCCTCCCACCACCAGGGACCATGTAATTAACACCTGCCCCCTAGGGAACCAAACGACAACCAGGCACCCAGGGAGCTTCCCCTGGGCAGAAGCCTATGATTCTCCCCACGCCCAGCTGGAGTCATTGCTATTTGTCTCACAGTAGAAAGTCCCCAGCAGTATTTTCTGGCCTGTCAGAGCCCAGTCTTCTAGGGAGCCCTGGTCCATAGTGATGCTAGCACAGGAATGGGTCTCCAGCTGTGCTGCAAGCATGAATGCAGGCGGGAGATGGGAGAAGCGCTGCAGGAGCCCTCAGACGCTCCACGTGGGCCCTGGCAGCTTCAAGTTCACTGCCAACTCACTGCCAAGCCCCACTGTGCCTTAGCCACTCTCAGTGTCATTAACTCATTATCTTTCATCCGTGCAGGCCAGCCTATTGCCAGCCACAGCAACTGGCCTCATGAAGGATATTGTTGCAAAAAGGGCCTCATAGCAATAATAGAGGTGTGGGGGGAATTGTAGGCATCAGAATTTCTCTTAGAGGCTACTTTATTTAGGAAAACATCTTGATAAAGTGCTTGGTGGAGAGGAAAGAAGCCCAGGTAATAAAAGAGATAGCCAAATGAGTCCACATTCAAAATGAGCTGGAAATATATAGTGAACATATGTCCAAGTTATGTTTCTTTGATTAACGAAGGAGCCAGCTAGATGGCAAAACCGGTTCAGAGGATAGAAGAAACTAATATATACATGCTGCCACCACATACACACCCACATCCACACTCACATACATTTCGTAGGAAAAAAGAATGCTGGGGCGCCTGGGTGGCTCAGTTGGTTAAGTGTCCGGCTTTGGGTCAGGTCATGATTTCATGGTTTGTGAGTTTGAGTCGCACATCAAGCTCTGTGCTGACAGCTCAGAGCCTAGAGCCTGCTTTGGATTCTGTCTCCTCTCTCTGCCCCTCCCTTGCTCATACTCTGTCTTTCAAAAATAAATAAAGATTGAAAAAAGAAGAAGAAGAAAAGAATGCTGGGCCACCTGGCTGGCTCAGTCAGTGGAGAGTGCTGCTCTTGATCTTGGGGTTGTGGGTTTGAGGCCTGTGTTAGGTACAGAGATTACTTGAAAACATAAAATCTTAATAAAAAAAAAGAATGCTGGAATAAATGTCCAAGTTAAATATGAAACTAGCTAATGACCTGTAGGACAATGAAACCTTTAGCCCAAGAATTGGCAAACTGTGACTTTGATGATGAAATCAAACCCACCACCTATTTTTGTATGTTTTTTTTTTACATTTTTACGCAGCTGGAAAAAGACAGAACAGTATTTCATAATGTGAAAGTGACATAAGATTCAAATTTCAATGTCCATAAATAAAGTTTTATTGGAACGCAGCCATACTCATTCGTAGCAGTCTGTGGCTGCTTCCACACTACAACGGCAGAGAGGATTAGTTGCAACAGAGAATGTATAGACCATGAAGCCTGAAATATTTGTCATCTGGCCCTTTACGGAAGAAGTTTGCTGACCCCTGCTATAATACGACGTCACTAATCTTTGATAATACTTTCTCTACTGGGCAACACTCAGTTGCATCTCCACAGGACAAAAATCATTTGCAACTGATCAATTTTTCTACAAGTTAACACCTACCTTTATAGAACTGGGGCCTAATCAATAACAGAGTCAAACAGTTACATCCCCTAGAAAATCAGATAACCTTTAAGCAGATAGTGCTCTGATTTAATTTTGAAAAGTTATACAGCCATCTTTTTCCTTTTTTTTTTTTTTTTCCAAACTTGTGGATAATTGTTTTTAACACTTGGAAAAAAGACAGTTAAGTAATAGAGACTCAGTTATCTATAATGATCTACAATCATGGTCTAGAAAGCCACTTGCGTCTCAGGAGTTCTCAAAATTAAAGATCTGAAAGCCCTTTCACAAAGCTCAGGGAATGAAGAAGACTCTCGCTCTAGCAAATAGAGGATAACTAGACCTAGTGATGGTAAGACGGACTGGGGAAAAGCTGGCCTGCTTGTCTACCTTGAAGGCTGATATACATTGGCCTAGATGGAATGGGGTGGAAAAGGTCAAAAAGCCCAATGTAGCAGCCAAGATGGCTTTGGAGTATGTTGGGAATTGGGTGGCATTTTGATTATTATTTAATTTTTTTAATGTTTATTTATTTTTGAGAGAGAGAGAGAGACAGAGTGCAAGCACGGGAGGGGCAGAGAGAGAGGGAGACACAGAATCTGAAGCAGTCTCCAGGCTCTGAGCTATGGGCACAGAGCTGATGCAGGGCTCAAACTCACAGACTGTAAGATCATGACCTGAACCAAAGTCGGATGCTTAACTGACTGAGCCACCCAGTCACCCCAATTATTATTGGTGTAAAGGACTTCCCAAGACTTAGTAGCCACTCTCCAATAGACTGGGGAGACATTGCATTCCCCACCATTTACTCTCGACCACTAACCACATATATTCAAGTGGTCCACACTGCACACCAGAGCTGCCGCCATGATTGGAATGTGCCAGAAAGAAATCTGGGAGGGTTTCTTTTTCAAAAAGCTTTCTGAGATATAACTCACTCACTGTTTTAGTCCACAATGCTATCACAGAGTACCGTAGACTAGGTAGTTTATGAACAAGAAAGGGCTTCTGCCTCAAGGTACTAGAGGTGAAATTTAAGATCAAGCCAGCAGTTTTAGTGAGAGGTGGGAACCTGCTTCCTGGTCCATAAAGGGCCAACTTCCCACTGTGTCTTCACATGGTGGAAAGGATGAAGGAACTCTCTGGGGTCTCTTTTATATCTTCCCTAATTCCATTCATGAGGGTTGACCCTCATGACCTAATCCTCTCCCAAGGACCCCACCTCCAAATACCATTACACTGGGGATAAGTTTCAACATATGAATGGGAACTGGGGCAGGACATAAACATTCAGTCTATAGCACACACCATAAAATTCATTCATTTAAAGTGATACTTTGATGGCTTTTAGATGGTTCACAGATTTGTGCATCCATCACCGTAATCACTTTTAGAATATTTTAATTAACCCCCAAAAAGGTAATTAGCCACACCCGTTAGCCATCACCCCCAAACCCCCAGGGCACTTGTTTTTGTTGTTGTTGTTGTTTTAGCTGTGGATGAATCAGGAGCTTAAACTTATTAATATATCACAGAGGCCTTGCCTACCGAGGGATTTCACCATTTGCTCCCAGCATGCAGAATCCAAATTCCAAGCCCTAACGTCAGAATTTCAGTGCATTGGAGTATTCATGCAAGTCCCTGATATTTCTCCTGCCTCCAGCTCCCACCACCTCCCCGCCATGCTCTTAGACAATTCTAAGATGAATAGGGGATGACATCACTGTATGGGGCCATAACACCCCGCACTTTGTTTCCCTTGCCTTCCTATGCCTTATAGTATAAAAATATCTAAGGGCCATGGAGACATTTGGGATTTATGAAATAGACATGTTGGAATTTGGCATCTGGGAAACATAAATAGCTGCTCCTGAAGAGGTGGGTGAGGGCTCTTATCATCTATTCAGGACCCACAGACTGGCGCTTAGGAAGTACACGTTCAAAGCAGAAATTCCTGCTCTCTTAGGTCTATTTTCTAGAAGCAGAATCTAACAGAAGGATGTACGAGCAAGTGACTTATTGAGGGAATGTTCACAGGAGGAATTCATATGGGAAGGTGAATAATTAATCCTTTCATCTAGTGATTCATACATTTCCAATTTATTCTCTTTGTTGTTTATTTTCAAATTTGGAAAGGATATCCATATGTTTTGTTCTAGGTTTACATTCATCAAAACATATTTTCAAACGGATCCTATAAAATCTGACGCTTTCCCTGGCCTAGGGCGATCAGCTGTTTGGAGAGCAAAGGACACAACCACACGGAAAGAACACCAGCAAAGACATTGTAAAATTTCTATAGTGTGGATAGCAAGATGGCTGCCACTTCACTTCTGGCTTCCAAATCTTGCGCAAGTATTTCTGCAGCTCATGCCAACAGGGAATTCTGTGAGGAAGGGAGTTCTGAGAAAGGTAGTTCCATGGTAGCTAAGTTGATATAACACAAATTCAACACAGTTTATCAGCTCCAAATTACCAGCCCAATGAAAGGGGAAGAAAAACCCAAATAACTTCTTTCCAGTAAAGCTAATTTAAACGGAAGCATATTAGGGCCGTGAAATAGCTTGGTTAGGGGCAGTTCTTTGTATGGTGGAGGGTGACATCACCCTCATGAAAATTATATATATAAGAGACTTGTGTTTTTCCCCATTTGATTATTGAAGCAGTTAAGAAAAAAACCCCAAGACCTACTTCCTTTATTTCTTCTACTATAAATGAGAATATTATTCAGCCGTAAAAAGGAATGAAGTACTGACATGCTACAACGTGGATGAACCCTGAAAACATTATACTTGCTCTGCATCAGAAGTCATGAGGGAGATGCAAAGAACAACAACAGTGAGATATCACCATATATTTATTAGAATTGTCAAAATCCAGAATACTGACAGTAATATATGCTGACAGGGCTGTGAAGCAACAGGAACCTACATTAAATGCTGATGGGAATGCAAAATATATTGTACAGGTACTTTGGAAGCCAGTTTGGTAGTTTCTTACAAAACTAAGCATATTTATGCCATTTGCAATGATGTGGATGGAATTAGGATAATGCTAAGTGAAAGACAAATACCATATGATTTCACTCATATGTGGAATTTAAGAAACATAACAGATGACAGGGTGCCTGGGTGGCTTAGTCGGTTAAGCGTCCGACTTTCGCTTAGGTCATGATCTCGCGGTTCGTGGGTTCGAGCCCCGCGTCGGGCTCTGTGCTGACTGCCAGCTCAGAGCCTGGAGCCTGTTTCAGTCTGTGACTCCCTCTCTCTCTGACCCTCCCCTGCTCACGCTGTCTCTCTCTCTCCTAGAAATAAATAAAAATATTAAAAAAAAAAAAAAGAAACAAAACAGACGAGCAAAGGGGAAAAAGAGACAGGGAGAGGCAAACAGAAAACAGACTCTTAACTATAGAGAACACAAGGACAGTTACCAGAGGGGAGTTTGGTTGAGGGGGGAGGGTGAGGGTGGAGATGGGTGAAATAGGTGTCAGAGATTAAGGAGGGCACTTGTTGTGATGGGCACTGGGTATTGCAGGGGATTGTGGAATCAATATATTGTACACCTGCAAGTAATATAACACTGTATGTTAACTACCTGGACTTTAAATAAAACCTTCTTTAAAAATCCTAAAATGAAGCTTACTCTTACCGTACAATCTAGCAATCACGCTTCTTGGTATTTATCCAGAGGGTTTGAAAACTTATGTCCACACAAAACCCTGCACATGATGTTTACAACAACTTTATTCATAGTTGGGGACCACCGAGAGGTTAAGTAACATGCCCAAGGCCACACAGTCAATAAACAGGAGAACTGGGATTTAGAGCCAGTTTCTGATTCCAGAAACTGCACCCAGAATTGCCAAGTTCAGCCGAGTGTGACCAAGTTAGACTGTGACTCTCAGGAAGAAATACATTTTAAATGTTTATTTATTTTTGAGAGCTAGAGAGCATGAGCAGGGAGGATCCAAAGGAGGCTCTGCCTCGACAGCAGAGAGCCTGATGCGGGGCTCAAACTCACGAACCATGAGATCATGACCTGAGCTGAAGTTGAGAGACAGAGAGAGTGGGGGAAGGGCAGAGAGAGAAAGAGAGAATCTCAAACAGGCTCCACATTGCCTACACAAAGCCCAGTGTGGGCCTTGAACCCAGAAACTGTGAGATCCTGACCTGAGGCAAAATCAAGAGTCAGATGCCAAACCAACTCAGCCACCCAGGCACCCCAAAAACTTACCCTTACTACATGTGATTCACTTTGATATTTTCTATTCTCTTCTATTTTAATCTTAATTAATTAATTTATTTATTTAAAAATTTTTAATGTTTATTTTTCAGAGAGAGAGAGAGACAAAGTATGAGTGGGGTAGGGCAGAGAGAGAGGGAGACACAAAATCTGAAGCAGACTCCAGGCTCTGAGCTGTCAGCACAGAGCCCAACATGGGGCTCAAACCCACGAACTGTGAGGTCATGACCTTAAGCTGAAGTCGGACGCTTAACCGACTGAGCCACCCAGGTGCCCCTTTATTTATTTATTTTTAGGTAATCTCCATGACCAATGTGGGGCTTGAACTCACAACCCCGAGATCAAGAGTCACATGCTCTACTGCTTGAGCCAGCCAGGTGCCCCCTATTATTTTTTTAAATGGTTACAACCCATTAAATTTATCTTCCCACCCACTAATGGATTGTAACCTGCAATTTGAAAAATCACAGTACTAAGCTATGCAAAGTCTTTAGCACTTAAAAATTTACTGAGAATGACTATAAGCCAGGTGCTAATCTCAAGGGGAATGAGACATAGTCCCTAACCTCAGAGATTTTGCATTCTAGGGCAGAAGGGACAGAGAAAGAAATGACTCATGTTTTTTGATCATCTGTAATATACCAAGCTCTTTGCCGGGCACGTACACACCTGATGTCACCGATTTTCAGGACAAGTCTATGAAGTGCTTCTCAAAGTCTCAGGTGCATATGAATCAGGTGGGGGTCTGTTACAATGCACATCCTGTTTTAGGGGGCCTGGAGCAGGGCCCCGAGATGCTGTATTGCTAACAAGCTCCCAGGCAATGCCTTTGCTACTGATCCAGGGACCATGCTTTGAGTGGCACGGAGTCATTTATTTTTAAGCTAATTATTGAGTTCTTCTTTCATACCAGGCATCATGCTCAGCACTCAGGATGTGATCATGAACCCACTACTTGAATGCAGAGGTCTCTGATTTCAAACTTTGTGCTCACAGCCAAGAAAGTGGGAACAACTGTACTCAAAGATGCAGGGAATGGATACAACAGTAGATGGGTTCGGGGGGTGGGTGGCGGACGGCAGACCAGGGCCAGATTCCAGAGTCAGGCTGAGGGACTTATAGGTAATTTTTACGGGCAGTTTGGATGTCGTGAAGGCTGTGACATGGAGGGCTGGTGGTCAGTGTAGGCTTCTCTAGGTCCTTCTAGATTCCCTGCAGCCCAGAAGCCTCTGACTCACACAGCAGGTCACATCCAACACATGTCCTGTGAGGCAGCACCTCCTGCAGTCAGCTTGGACTATTCACTCTGTAGCTTCCAAATGAATCTTTGGGGCCAGACTTGCCAAATAGCACAGCGAGTCCAGTCCATCAAGTGCTCCACAGCCTGTGATCTGTCAATCTAGATATCTACCCCTCAGCAAGACCCTTAGCTTAACAATCAAAGCCACCGTGGCTCTGAAATGCTCAAATACTTATTCCACTCACTCCCTGCAATTTGTTTTTGTATGATTTCTAGAGCTGGAGGGTTTCCAACCCCAGGGAACAGCTTAGTCAGACCACTGCTGACTGCAAAAAGATTCCGTGCCCTTCAACAGACACAAATGAACGACAGCCTTGTCCCATGCCCCGTCATAGGCCTTGAGGCAGAGATTTGAGAACATGAAAAAGTGGTCCCAGGGTGATCATGCGAGCTACATGCCCCCTCACTAATGAAAGGTGTCTCCTAGAAAACCACATGGCCAGTAACCCTATGAAATAACACTTAAACTCCCTAATAAGGGAAAGGGAGCCAAAGCATCAGCAAAATATCACATTTCATCCTTCAGATAGAAAAAAAGTTAAAGAAAAACAGGGAAGATTTGATGTTGGAGANAATAAGGGAAAGGGAGCCAAAGCATCAGCAAAATATCACATTTCATCCTTCAGATAGAAAAAAAGTTAAAAAAAGAAAAACAGGGAAGATTTGATGTTGGAGGTGTTCTGGTGAAACAGACACCTTCATGCACCGTTGGGTAGGTTAAGCCGTAAAGCTTTTGTGGAGGCAATTTGGCTGTTTCTATTGAGAGTTGGGATGTGTTCAATGGCCTTGGACTCAGCCACTTCCTTCCAAGAGCCCGTCAATAAAGGAAGAGGCAAATGGAGGAAGTGGCATTAAACCTGAGAGGTCTGTGTTCTGAGCACCTGTGCCTTGGGTTACATTACAAGCCATGAAGGCACTGACATTCTGGACCTTCAGTGGGGCGTATCTAAAGAAANAGAAAGAAAGAAAGAAAGAAAGAAAGAAAGAAAGGAAGAAAGAAAGTGTGCTGCTTTATCACCATACTTTGTGCCCATCAAGCTGGTGTGTCTCTAAAAACACTAGATTATACCCAGCCTGAACCCTAGGGGGGGTTATAATCCGGCATGGAAGAAATGTATTTACGTAAAAATAACAGACTCAAAGCTGAGTGGGATGCATACTGTAATAGAAGGATAATACCAGCACCCAGCACTTTCTGAGAGCCCATTGTGTGCCAGGCACTTCATGTGCATGGTCTTGGCTAAGCCTTCTAGGAACTCTGTGGGTTAAGTGATATTATTCCCATTAAGCAGCTTGGCTAAAGTCTCATGACTAGCTATTGGCAGAGTCGAGATTCTGGCTCCAAGCTGGCTAACTCCAAAACCAAACCCCTCCCCACTGTAACGTAACTGTCCTCCAGGGCTTTCTCACTACGGTGCCCAAATTCTGGTAACTTCCTTAGAGCAACCACCAGAAGCCACTGCCCGAAGACAGCCCCGTCTCTGTTTTATATGTTTAGCCAGCTTAATTTGTACTTAATTTGTACATCATTCAAAATGCAAAGGCACCCTGGGAGAGAGCAAACACAAAAGGAATCCCTATTTATTTATTCATTCCTTCAGAATGAGGGAAAGAGAGAGGGCATAGTGGTTAAGCATATATATAGGCTCTGGGGCCAGACTGCCAGAGTTCAAATCCCAGCTCTCCCATTTACCAGCTGGGCAACCTTGGGCATTTTACTTAACCTCTCTGTGCCCCAGTTCCTTACAAAGAGCAAGTTTTGGCAAACTTAATGAGTTAATATTTGTGAAGCACTTTGAATGGTGTCCAGCATAGGGGAGTGCTATTTGTTAAAGTCTCAGTAGCTGTTAGGAAAATTCATCTTTATCTTCCTATATTTATGTAAGAAATATAATTTTCATTAAATTTGACTACATTTATTTAGACAAAATACAGTGAGAATTTTGGGATGAGACCACACTGTGCCCTTCCATCAAAGGTCATGCTTAAATAATGAAACGTGTCCCATTAAGGTACCTTTCAGAGTGAGGGGTCTTATCCATGAAGGAGCCTCTGTTTTGTTTAGTATCATCACAGACGATTGGATGTGGAGTGGGATCGAGAAGCTGTATTGCTCCTCACGCTAAAGGGATAAACAGTTTGAACAGGAATCCGAGAAAGGACGGACCCTAAGGGTGGGAACTAGATATGAAATGCAGTCAGGGTGCAGGCTCAAGCCTGGTGTCCCAGCTGAAGAACTTGGGAGGGCAGAAACACCTGCCATGGACCCACTAGGGGAATGACGTGGCCGGCGTAATGTGCCCTCCTCTGCCCTGTGACCCCGCAACTCCTCAGTGAAGTCTGTCATTTTCTCCACATCCCTAGTGTGATCAGGTCTACACACTAACTGGTGTAGGGCATGGGTTCTGACTCAGGGCCTGGATGGCAGGAGTGGAGTGAGCCTGGTTGGGGGGGGCGGGGGGTAACGTCCAGGTCCTGGCCACCAGGTAAGGCGCTTATTCTGTGACCTGCCACGTGGGAAACTGGCGCTCCCGAGGCGACTGCTGTGAGAACATCACACTGTCAGCACAGGAGTGAGCGTGACAAAGGCAGCTGCGCTCAGCAGCTGGGGCCGACGTGGCAGCCTCCTGGCCGACGGGATGCGTGCCCCACTCTGCCTCCGACGTCACAGTGGCAGCCCCTCACTTGAGGAGCCCCTCGGGCTGGGTAAGTAACTCGCTGAAGCGAACTGAGCAGAAACCCAGGACGAGTGCTCCTTTTGCCTGGTGCTGAGCGGAGAAGGGGTGCGGGCAGTGGGACGGAAAAGAGGATTGGGAGGCAGGGACCGAAGAACATATTCTGTGTTCGTACATAAGCTAAGCTGTGGAGGGGCTTCTGGGTGGCTCAGGTGATGAAACATCATTTCCGCTCAGGTCTGGTCTCCAGCTGGTGAGTTAGAACCCGGTGTGGTGTTCTGTGCTGTCAGCACACAGCCGGCTTTGGATCCTCTGTCCCCCCCTCTCTCTGCTCCTCCCCATTGGGGCGCCCTGGGTGACTCAGTCGGTTAAGCGTCAGACTTTGGCTCAGGTCATGATCTTGCCGTTTGTGAGTTTGAGTCCCTTGTCAGGCTCCGTGCTGACAGCTAGCTCAGAACATGGAGCCGGCTTCAGATTCTGTGTCTCTCTCTCTCTCTGACCCTCCCCCACTCATGCTGTCTCTTTCTCTCTCAAAAATAAATAAACATCAAAAAATTTTTAGAAAATAAGAATAAATAAACATTAATATCTTTTAAAAGCTAAGCTGTGTAACCAAGAGATCCCAAAATACAGTCCTTTTTTTTTCAGTTTGTTCGTTTTTATTATTTGTTATTTATTACGTTTACTGATTTCTTGCTTTTGCAAGAGTTCAGAGGTGAGTAGTCCAGGCTGGTGGAGCAACTCTGATTCACACAATCATTCAGGGATGAAACTTCCTTCCATTTTGTCCCATGTAATGGCGTTGCCACACCCCATTCATCATTCACCTAAGACAAAAGAAAAGAGGAAGGTACATGGCAAGAAATTTCCTTCGAAGCAAGGAATGCAGAGGTCCCCAGGGCAACCCCTCCCCAGAACTCCCCTGGTACCCTCCAACCACGACCAAGACCACTACCTCTGGGCACTGCTCCCACGGTACTTTTGCTCAGACCAAAGCCATCCAGCTCGTGACAGACTCCTCCAAGCATCCCAGACCATGCATCCGAGACAGTCCCCTGTGACTGTCCACTCATAAAAACAGTGACCTATCTCACAAATACCCCAGACAGGGCTCCAGCCTAATTCAGAAGCCTCCAAATTCCCCAGCAGGTTTTCTAAGACGTCCAAGGACAAAAAAGCCCAAGGTGACTTCCTGTAAGTGCCAGGACTCCTCCAGGAACCTGGCCAAGCAGCCCCTTAAAGCACCAAGCCCAGCACTCCTGAACTTGGTGCCTCCTACCATCTTGGCCACTGCCCACTCCCATCATAGTGGCTACAGGACCCACAACCCCAGAGACCCTTAAGCATTCCCAAGGTCACAGACATCTACATCCCTGAGAACTGCCCAACTGAGCTCAAGTTCATGGGCCAGTCATGTGTACCCAGGAAGAGCCTCTGAACCTGACCACGGGTCCTTCCATGCAGCCAGCCTCTCTGGTAGCCAAGAGCCAAAGTGGCAAGACCCAGCATGGGAGTGAGAAACCAGCTTCTGCACTGGCCTGTTTCTCTTCAACCCAGACCCAGCAGCTGCAGACATTCCGCCAAACATCTCCCTATTCCAGAGGCCACAGAAGTCATGGTCCCAGTGAATCCATGCTAGTCCTTGTCATTCACTCAACATCTGGCCACAGTTTCTGCCTCCTGTATCAGCACCCGGAGCTGGGTGGTTTACGAATGACACAAGGTGAAGCTCATCTAAAGGGACATCATTCGTGTCACAGAGGGTGCACACTTGTATATTTACAGTGACAAATTTCCAGCAGATGATAGTAACACATCCTGGAGAAGGGGAGCATTTTTCTAATTTAATAAAGGCTCTGTCAGCACAGAGCGGGTGCGGGTCTCGAACTCACAAACCATGAGACCATGCCCTGAGCCAAAGTAGGAAGCTTAACCAGCTGAGCCACCCAGGTGCCCTTCCGTGTGTTTTTGATGGGAGAGGTTCTCTCCTTTCAGGTGGATTCCCTTGGCCCTTTCTGAGTGGCCTGGGAGGTGAGCCAATCAGGACCCCTCTCTAAATTCTTCCCTTTAGGACTGGCGGAAGCAAGCCTTAGGACTCACACAATTAAAGCTGACTGGGAGTTGAGGGAAGTCATAGGTGCTGCATGGAGCTCAGCTCCAGTGCGGAAGATGATCTGGAAAAACGAAGCCAACAAGAGGAGCGGTGAGGAGGAAAGAGGGATGGAGAGAGGAAAAGAGGGGGAGAGAGAAACCTGGTGGCATTTGAGTCCCTAGTCCAATGTCCCTGAGACCCACAGAGACCCTTGCCTTTTGCCCACATTTATGTGACAATTTAGATCAATCTGTATAGCATGGGTTACACCTGATTGCTTTAACCGAGTGTGCAAAAACACTCCTCACCCACCTGATAAAAATGTATATAGTTCTCAGGTNGTTGCTTGAACACGGTCCTCACTCTCCACCCCTGCTGAAGTACAGTAGTCTCTGTTCCCGTCACTTCTGCTAGTGGATGCTGGCTGTGCTGGCCCTGGGATTTCTAACCCTTCTCCACCTGCTACGACACCCCAACTTTCTCTAGGGGACCCCTTTCCCCCACTACAGCCTTTGCAGTGGCCTCCTATAGTCACATGACACAGGTAAGGCCAATTGGATGCTCTCTCCCAGGACTTAGAGTCTGAAGTCAAGGGACACACCAACAACAGCAAAATGGCTTGAACTGACAGAACTCTTGATGTGTTCCACCTGAGGATCCTTTTTGATTATTTTTTTCTTTCTCTTTTTCTGTTTTTTAAATTTTAACCATGTTTATTACTTTTTTAAAATTTAAATCTAAGTTAGTTAGCATATAGTGCAACAGTGATTTCAGGAGTAGATTCCTTCACGCCCCTCACCCCTTTTGCCCATCCCCCCTCCCACAACCCCTCCAGCAACCCTCTGTTTGTTCTCCGTATTTATGAGTCTCTTCTGTTTTGTCCCCCTCCATGTTTTTATTTTTTCTTCCCTTCCCTTATGTTCATCTGTTTTGTATCTTAATATTCTCATATGAGTGAAGGCCTATGATATTTGTCTTTCTCTGATTGGTTAATTTCGCTGAGCATAATGCCCTCTAGTTCCATCCACATAGTTGCAAATGGCAAGATTTCATAATTTTTGATTGTCAAATAATACTCCATTGTATATACACGTATACCACATCTTCTTTATCCATCCATCTGTTGATGGACACTTGGGCTCTTTCTATACTTTAGCTATTGTTGATAGCGCTGCTATAAACATTGGGATGCATGTGCCGCTTTGAAACAGCACACCTGTGTCCCTTGGATAAATACCTAGAAGTGCAATTGCTGGGTCATAGGGTAGTTCTATTTTTAACATTTTGAGGACCCTCCATACTGTTCTCCAGAGTGGCTGCACCAGGTTGCATTCCCACCAGCAGTGCAAAAGAGATTCTCTCTCTCTCTGCATCCTCGCCAACATCTGTTGTTGCCTGAGTTGTTCATGTCAGCCATTCTGACAGGTGTGAGGTGGTATCTCCTTGTGGTTTTGATTTGTATTTCCCTGATGATGAGCGATGTTGAGCATTTTTTCATGTGTTGGTCGGCCATCTGGATGTCTTCTTTGGAGAAGTCCCCATTTCTTCACTGGATTATTTGTCTTTTGGGTGTTGAATTTGACAAGTTCTTTATAGATTTTGGGATACTGACCCTTTATCTGATATGTGGTTTGCAAATATCTTGTCCCA
This sequence comes from Crocuta crocuta, assembly GCF_008692635.1. Taxonomy (NCBI): domain Eukaryota; kingdom Metazoa; phylum Chordata; class Mammalia; order Carnivora; family Hyaenidae; genus Crocuta; species Crocuta crocuta. The sequence goes on along the minus strand of NW_027531893.1, from coordinate 14,165,103 downwards.
TTCCTTTGGTTGCCTTTTAGATTTGCTGATTGTTTCCTTCGCTGTGCAGAAGCTTTTTATTTTGATGAGGTCCCAGTAGTTCATTTTTGCTTTTGTTTCCCTCACCTCTGGAGACCTGTTGAGTAAGAAGTTGCTGCAGCTGAGGTCAAAGAGATTTTTGCCTGCTTTGTCCTCAAGGATTTTGATGGCTTCCTGTCTTACTTTTAGGTCTTTCATCCATTATGAGTTTATTTTTGTGTATGGTGTAAAAAAGTGGTCCAGGGTCATTTTTCTGCGTGTCGCTGTCCAGTCTTCCCAGCACCACCTGCTGAAGAGACTGTCTTTATTCCATTGGGTATTCTTTTCTGCTTTGTCAAAGATTAGTTGGCAAATCGCTTTTTTTCTAAAGTTAGCTAGAATCCCACAATGAAAACACCCTAACTGACATGGTACTTGCTGAAATCTTACTTCACTTGGAGAAGACACAGTGCAAAGAGCTCCTAGGGGCAGTCCCTCCTTCCAGAATGTGACCCAGCTATGACTTCTCTCTCTCTTTTTTCTCTCTTTCTCTCCCTCCCTTTCTCTCATGCTCTGCCCCCCTCCATCACCCTCTCCTTTGGTCACTCACAGATTCCCACCTTGGAAGGTGAGGCAGAAACTTCTAGTTGCTTAACAACATCTATTCCAACCCTATTCCTTTCTAAAGAGTTCCGATTTTGCCTGGAAAGGCAATGTGCCTGACAAAAAAAACTACATTTCCCAGAGTCCCTTTCAGCAAGCATTCTGGACAATAAAATGGAAGTAGAGGTTGTTGGCTAGGGTTTCTGGTAACACTCTCCAGAAAGTGGGGGGGAGGGGGGGGCTGGCTCAGATGATAGTCTTGCTATTCGCCTATCTCTTCCTTCCTGCTACTTGGCACGTGGATGGGAGAGCACTGCCTGCGGCCACCACTGGAAACCATGAGACGACCTTGATATTGAAAGGCACATACTAATGATGGTGGGGCAGAAAGCCAGAGGAACCCGGGTCCCAGCTGAAAATGCCAGGCTCTTTCCAGCTCTGGACACCCGCCTCCAGACTTCTTTTCATGTTAAAGACATTGCTTTATCTTTATAAAACACCATTTATTGGAGTTGCCATTTCATGCACCTGAACCCAATCCTGATTCAGAAGGTCAGTGAGGGCTTCATGTAGAAGAAAAATCAGCCTAGAATCAATATCTGTACCACTGTTACCCAGAGTCACATTGTAGCAATAAAGAAGAAAACACTAGCATGGAACTCAGAGACCTAGTCCCAGCTCTGTCTTTTTTTTAAGTTTATTTTTTATTTATTTTGAGAAAGAGACAGAAAGAACCAGACAGGGAGAGGGAGAATCCCAAGCAGGCTCCACACTGTCAGCACAGAACCCAATGTAGGACTTGAACCCATGAACCATGAGTTCATGACCTGAGCCAAAATCAAGAGTCTGAAGCTTAACTGAGCCACTCAGATGCCCCACTTCTGTCTTCTGTATACGAAAGTGATTACATCCTTGCTGTTCTCTTTCTAAACATCGCCTGGCTCTTTGTAATTCTTTTGCTCTCCTCAAACAATTGTCACTTTTGCAACCTCCCACAACGCATGCATCCCTTCCCTCCAGAAGAGTTCACCAAGATTCCTCCACCATCCCGCCAAAACCAACCCAACCTCCATGTTCATAGCTAGCACTTCTGAATGCACAGTACATGACCGACACTGTGCTGTGACTTTCCATTTATCGTCTCCTATTAATGCGCCCAGCAACCAGCCAGTTGTTCCTCAGGAGAAACCAGGCCTGTATGCAGCAGATGTGGCATCTGAACTCAGGTCCACTTGCCTTGGGTGGCTGTGCTCCTAATTTCCACTCTCTTTGGTTTATGAGGAGGAGAGGAATGAAAAGTCTTGACTAGTATGTGGCAGAGGTGACTAGCCCCCCAGTGTTCGTCTATGGCAGTGGTTCTCAAGCAGGGACAATCTTGTTTCCACGGGGACATTGGGCAATGTCTGGAGATCTGTTATTTGGGTTGTCACAATGTGTAGAAGGAGTACTACTGCATCTAGTGGGTAGAGGCCAGGGACATTGCTAATCACCCTATAAACCCACAGGACAGCCCCACACACACAACACAGAATTATCTGGCCCAAAATGTCAATGATGTCAAGGCTGAGGAGCTCCACTCTGTAGTACAGAGTCCCAGTGTTTAGCTGAGCACAGAGCTGCCTAGAATAATGACCGCCTGTGACCAAGTTCTGGCCAATGCGACATGAGCGACTTCTATATCATGCCCTTAGAGGAAGAAGCATACCCTCCTCCTCCTCTTCTTCCCCTCCCTGATGCCTGGAATTCAGACATGGTGGTGGCCATCTTGGAACTTAGAGAGGGGGCAGCGCCCTGGGGAAGGCACGCCAACAAGATGGGAGGACCCTGCACCCCCAGCCACCACACTAGCTGGGGACTTTTGTCTGAGAAAGACAAATTTTCATCTTGTTAGAGCCACAATTATTTTGAGTCCTGGATACAGCTGTCAAACCCTTGTGCTAACCAACACAATGTGTTATTTCCATCCCTTCTGCGTTCAGACAACTCCTGGTCTCTGGATGAAACCCTCTGGAGAGGCAGATCTGCTTTGTTTTGGTAGCAGACCTTGAAGGATGAAAAAGCACCCTTTAATTTTTTTTAATGTTTATTTATTTTTGAGAAAGAGAGAGACAGAGACAGAGTATGAGCAGGGGAGGGGCAAAGAGAGAGAGGGAGACACAGAATCTCAAGCAGGCTCCAGGCTCTGAGCTGTCAGCACAGAGCCCAACACAGGACTTGAACACAAACTGCCAGATCATGTGCTGAGCCCAAGTTGGACACTCAACCGACTGAGCTATCCAGGTGCCCCAGGAAGGCACCCTTTAACTGCAATGCTATCACAACCTCATGGCATTTGCTCTGTTAGTTAATGCCCTCAAGTCATCTCCATCTGAGGACATTAGTTCATCACATTCCCAGACTTTGACTCAGCTCCATTAAGTCTTTGCTCACAGAGCCTCAAGTGGTCTCTTTATGCACAAAAACAGTCTCCCAAGTACAGAACAGGTGCACATTTCTGGAATTGTAATCCGTCATCCTGGGGAGACTGGAGTGAAGGAGTCTCTGCTGATGGACTCGCCGCCCCAGCTGAGCGCACCTCTGTTTCCTTGTTCACCTGTCACGCGGTGATGGGAGGCTGTGGCTGATCACTGGATGTCATTATGATCTCCGCAGAGTCATGTCACCCACACTGTTTGTTGAAATCCAGGGCCACGTGGCATGTATTTGGAACACATGGAGCACATTCAGAGGCGCAGTGGAAAAAAAGGCTGGCCTCGTAGATACCTGGTCTCTTACTCCCAAACCTGCCTTCAGCTGTGATTTGGATTCTTTTCTGTTTGCAAGTGACAACCTTCAACTGGCTTCAGCAAGAGAATAGGGAATTTATTGGCTCCGGTCAGGTGACAAAGTCCAAAATCGAGACACGGCTGGATGAGGGGGGACTATGTTCACTATGTTTCTCTATCTTGTAAGCTTGTTGCCTCACCGTCTGCTCTGACTCATATGCTGGACACACTTTGTTCTCCACAACCCAGTAATATGGCTGCGCTCCCCGTCACCTCGCCTGGGCCTCTCAGCTCCTTTGCCCTCCTCACCCCTCAGGAGAACCCCTCCGAACGTGCTTTTCTTTTCTTTTTTTTTTTTTAATGTTTTATTCATTTCTAGGAGAAAGAGAGAGACAGCGTGAGCAGGGGAGGGTCAGAGAGAGAGGGAGACACAGACTCTGAAACAAGCTCCAGGCTCTGAACTGGCAGTCGGCACAGAGCCCGACGTGGGGCTCGAACCCACGAACCGTGAGATCATGACCTAAGTGAAAGTCAGACGCTTAACCGACTAAGCCACCCAAGTGCCCCTGAATGTGCTTTTCATGTACAAACCAACCAATCTGGAGTCTATACACCCCTAATCATCCTCCCTGATCCAGCTCTCATACCCAGGCCACCATATACCTGCTTGCATCACCCCAGGGCCAGGTGACAACAATCAGGACAGCCCCAATGCCCTAGAGTCCACCGAAATTCTCCAAACGTGCTTACTCTGCCTCACCTGTTCCTTCCTGTGGAGACCACCACAAAGGCTCTTACCCACAGACCCTCCTCCCAACTCCATCTGGTGACTGACCCTGGTGCTTCCCTGACTGCCCTCCCCACCCCACCCCCATCATGTGACATGTACTCTGTCTTGAGATCTGTGAGCATAACAAGTTATCTTTTTAATGTCAGTCATCTCTTCTGTTGGTCTTGCCACACCTAAATAATAATAACCAGGACGTAGGCAGGGTCTTCAGGAAGTGTTTCTCTCTCTCTCTCTCTCTCTCTCTCTCTCTCTCTCAGCCCTGTTTTACTTGGTGCTGGCTTCATTCACAGACAAGCTTTCCCTCAGAGATGGCAGAGGTCTGCTGGAACCCCCACTGCCCTCCTTGGAGTCAGGTAGCCCCCATGGAAGGAGGGCTTCTCTTTCCACCAGGACTCTTACACTTGACCCCTATTAGCCTGGCTTCGAGTGACGTGCTAAGACTCTGTACCCAGAATTCTAGTCACCAACTACACTTCTGGTCAATTCTGACACTATCTACATGGAGATAGCATCAGATCCCACAGGTTAAGGGCTGATCCTTCCCCCTACCTCCCAATTTCAGATGCCAATTACAAATTGAGGTTGTCATGTGTGCTTCTGACCAATCAGTTATAACTTGCAGATTCCCATGACCCCCTCCTTGGGTTCAAAGAATTTGCTAGAGAGGCTTCCTGAACTCAGGAAAGCATGTATTTACTACATCGTTGGTTTATGATAAAAGAATAGAATTCAGGAACAGCCAGATGAAAGAGATACTGAGCACAAGGTCACATGTTCACTAACCAGGAAGCTCTCTGAATCCCATCCTTTGGGGTTTGTATGGAGGCTTTATTACGTAGGCATTTTGATTAAATCATTGGCCGTTGGTCACTGAACTCAGTCTCCAGCCTCTCTCTCCCCTCCCCAGAGATGGGGGTGAGAGAGGCGTGGGACTGAAATTTCCATTGCTCTGTTCACAAGGTTGGCTCCACTGGCAGCCTGCTCCCATCCTTAGATGTTTCCAGCGTCCCTCATTAGCATGAGGGACAGAAGACACCATTATCCCTCTCATCACAGGAAAATCCAAGGGTTTTAAGAGCTGTGAGCCAAGAGCCTGTGGGTGAAAAATAAATATTTATTTCTTATTTTTTTTAATGTTTTTTTTTTAATTTATTTTTGAGAGAGGCAGCATGAACAGGGGAGGGTCAGAGAGAGAGGGAGACACAGAATCCAAAGACAGGCTCCAGGCTCTGAGCTAGCTGTCAGCACCGAGCCCGATGTGGGGCTCAAACCCACAAACCGTGAGATCATGACCTGAGCTGAAGTCGGAGGCTCAACCGACTGAGCCACCCAGGCGCCCCTATTTATTTCTTATTATACATCACAATATCACATATGCCCTCCTTGAACCAATCACTGTGGTCAGACAGACGGGGTACTCTGTATGATAGAGGAGACTTCCAAGCCCCAGAGCTGGAGAGTGGGATCTATCCTCTCTCCCCCCCGCCACAAACCCTGTGGACGGAGAGTGAGAAGGCTGCTTCCTAGAAGAAATGGAGATTTCTTCTCCATTCTTCTCCTGGGTGGCCCCTCCCTTAGCCTGGGTTCCCTAGAAGCAGACCCCAGAGACAAGAATATGATGCATGTAGTTTATTTGGATGATCCTAGGAAGCACCATCAGGACCTGGGGAAGTGAGAGAGGGAAGGGAAGGAAGCCATTTCGGGGAGCATTCATGAGTGGGTTCCTGCTTAGGGCACCTGGAACCCAGTCCAGCTGGGGGCTTCCGGGAGCCTGTACAGAACTCCTCTAAAGAGTGAGGGAGTCGGGGACATGTATCCACCTGCCTCTATCTGTCACTGTTTGAGGCTGCCTCAAGGACACAAATCCTCAAGCACTTGCAGCTTGCCTAGAGTGCTTAGTGAGCGGGTTCCCGGGGCCACAGAGTGGCCCAGACAGAAACATCACAGGTGCTTTGCAGTAAGAGACTGTGGGTCTGTCCAGAACGGTGAGAGCCTGTACAGTCAGAGGCGATGTTTCCTCATGCGGCCCCTCCTCAAGAATTCTCACCCATGAAGTGAGAACATCAGACTAGAGGCGCTCTCATTTCCCTCTCCAAGGGGAATCCTAAATGTATGTAAGGTGGCGGGAGGTCGACTCACCAGGGCCATGGCTGCACAGAACTGCAGCCCGGAGCACAAGGGCAGGAAGGCAGCAAACAGCCACGTTTCTTCCTAGCCTCCCACCAGCTGAACCCAAAGGGAACCCAGGGGACGAGAGAACACGGGTCATGGAGCTCAGAGTCCCGGAGCACAGAACGGAACAGAGAAGGGCAACAATTGGATCTAAGGGGACCACGGCAGAAAAGTGTGCCCGCCTGGATTCAGCACCCAGCTCCTCTGTTTCCTAGCTGTGCAACTTTGGACCAGTTGCTTAACCTGGCTGAGCAGGTTTCCTCACCTATAGAGCGATATCAGTGTTCGTATCTACCTCTGAGGGCTGTTGGGAAGATTAAGACCCATAAAAGCACTTCAAACAGTGCCACGTACTTTGTAGATGACCAACAAATATTAGCCATTATATTATCATATAATTATATTATTTATTGTAAATATTATCCTGCCAGCGATTCGCATGTGATAGCCCTGTGCCAAGTGCCTAATTGCTGTGAAGTTACAACATGATAAAATGTGTTGAAGGGGGGCGTCTGGGTGCCTCAGTCGGTTAAGCATCTGACTCTCAATTTGACGTCAGGTCATGGTCTCATGGTTCATGGGTTTGAGCTCTGGGTCAGGCGCTGTGTTGACAGTGCAGAGCCTGCTTGGGACTCTCTCTATCCTTCTCTCTCTCTCTCTCTCTCTCTGTCTCTCCCTAACCCTCTTTCTCTCTCTTTCTCAAAATAAATAAACTTTACAGAAGAAAAAAATGTGCTGAAGGGATTTGAAAATTTGAGCATACTCCCAGATACTAAAGAGTATTCTTATTTGGCCTAAGAAGATTTAATGAAGAGAGAGAAAACGAAAGTGACCAGGGGCAGTGTGGGCAACTCCTGATTTTTCCTTTCTGCCAAACCCCATCTCTTCCCTGTACTGCACCAAAAGCAAATGTTACAGGAGCATAATATGCTCTTCATTGTAGGTAAGTCAAGATAGATCTTTCCAGATGAATAGATAGCTGCCTCTGAGAAGTAGCTAAGAGGAGTCTGGCTCTCATGAAGTTCTGCCAAAAGCTGTTAAGACCATGGGATCCCTTCCCTATTATTCTGGAGATCTCGAGGGGCATGGCAAGTACCCCAGACTTGGGGGGTGGGGATTAGAACCCCTTTCCTGAATGTTTGCTGAGGGCCAAGTGCATACAAGTATTGTCTCTAATCCTTCCTGCAAAGTGTTACTGTATGCCCCATTTTCTAGATGAGGAAACTGAGGCTCAGACTCTTCTGGGAATTTTCCCAGATCACGCAGCTAGTGAGTGGCCAGAACCAATGTCCACCTAACTCCAAAGCTCATGCTCTTTCCAGGACACCTGGATCTAATCCCAGCTCAACCGTCAACTTACTCTGTAAGTTTTTTCCTCTGCAGTTTCAGGGAAGTCCCTTCCCCTCTCTGTCAACAGTAGAGTGTTGGAGCCAGTGGTAATCTCTCCATCCAGCTCCATGTTCAAGGTCAGGGCCACAATGAGGTAGGATCAGTGGAAGCTCCTACCCAAGTATAACCAAACCATAAGATGAACACCATGTGACAGAATTTTTCACAGTCAGCCTGCTTTATATTGGCCATGTCAAAAAAAAAAAAAAAAAGTTTGCAGAGCAAAGTAAAAGCATCAACTGGAACCGAAAACAATCTGAGTACCTATCAGCTGTAGCAGGGGTAAATGCATTGATTCCGGGGCGCCTGGGTGGCTCAGTTGGTTGAGTGTCTGACTTCAGCTGAGGTCAGGCATGATCTCGTGGTTTGTGAGTTCAAACCCCACATCACAGAGCCTGCTTCAGATCATCTGTCCCCCTCTCTGCCCCTCCCCTGCTCATGCTCTCTCTAAAAAATAAACATTAAGAGAAAAAAAAATATTAAAGAATATAGTGAGTCCCTAATGGGTCTGGGTCTCACCTGGCCAAAGTCAAGGTGAGGCCAAGGCCTCCTCTGATGCCGGGTCCTTCCCCAGTGTTCACTGGTTGGTGGCAGGGCTCAGTTCATCATAGCCGTGGCCTGAGGCCCCAGCTCCTGGAGGCCCCTCACTGTTCGCTGCTACGTGGTCCCCTCCACGCACGGCTGCTTGCTCCTTCAGGGCCAACTGGATGGCATCCCAGCATCGCTGAGGCTTTGAATTTCTTGATTTCTTCTGTCTCTGAACTCCAGACCTACATCCTAAGGGCTCAGGTGACTAAATCAGGCTCACTCAGGATAATCTCTTCTTTGGTAGACTGAACCTATCAAGACCTTAATTACATCCACAACACCCTTCTGCTTTGCCATAAAGTGTAAAGTAATCAGCAGAGTGATGCCTCACGGTATTCCCATGCCCCACCCCCCCACCTCCACACGCTCCAGGGGAGGGAGTTGTACACAGAGCGCTCACCGCAGGCGTCATTTTAGATCCCTGCCTGCCACAATTCACTGAGCATTTACTATGTGCCGGGCTCTCTAACTGCTTTATACGGAACCACTCACATCAGTCCTACTGACGAGTTGTCAGGTCCCTGTTGTACGATGAGCAAAGTGAGAGGCCAAGTTGGGGACTGTGGTCACACAGCTAGTGAGTGACAGAGCGAGGCTTTGGACACCCTGTCTGCCTCTCTCTCTCTCTGTCTGTGTCTCTGTGTGCGTGTGCATGTCTCTGTGTGCGTGTGCATGTCTGTGTGTGTGTGTGTTTCCTTGTGTCTCTCTTCCTCTGTTTCTTACACACACACACACGCACACACACACACGCACACACACATATACGTGCATACACACACATACACATTCTCACCACACTTCCCCCCAGTCCTTTCCTTCTCCACCTTTTTGGTGAATGTTTGCCTTCAGAGAGTCATTTTGAAGGGCCCCAGGGGATGGGGATGTGTGAGGAAGGGAAGAGACAGGGAGCATATAAAGCCCAGCCTTAGTAACTGGTGTGATGCCCGAGCGTTTGTTGTGTGCTGTGCTAAGCTTTGCCCTTTACATCCGTCACCGTATGCATTCTCCCAGCAACCCCACTTGACTGACAGGAGATGGGGGCTCAGAGAGGTTAAGCTACTTGCCAAGGTCACACAGTAAGCCACCAGGATGGAGGCCCATGCACGTTAGTCCAGCCAGCTGCCAGCTCTCGCCAGCACCCCAGTGCCTCTCCCCAGAGCCCTCTGGCTTCTCTGCCATCGTAGCAAGAGCTGCCAACGCCCGAAACTTCCACTCACCTCAGAGGGGAGCTAGGTGCAAACCGAAGGCCCAGGCTTTTTGCCCCCCAGCCGCCTCCCAGCAACCTCGCCCTGCTTGGCATTCATGACAACATCAATCTTGTTCAGACCCCAGAGCCCATGAGCCCCACCACGCTGACAGCCTCTGAGTCACTGCACACCGGCAGACAGTGATAAACCAGTTTCCCAGCATCTTTGGGAAGGATTTGGCTTCTGTCTCCCCAGTGAAGAGCTGAAGAGCCGTGCAGACAGTGGCTGGAGGCCGGCAGGACCCAGGGGCTCCCTTGCCGGTCGGGGGGAGCGCAGACTGAGATGTGATCAGTTCCTGATTAGCACAGTGGCTGGGACTTGGAGAGGGTCCAGAGGGTCCAAACTGAATTAAGGGATGGCACGGCAGGTGCCAAACCACAGGGATGGTGCTAAAACATCCCCAGAAATGCAACCTGACAGAGAAAATTGTCATTATCTTTTACAGTGATGTGCAAGGCTCTCACTGTGGGTACAGAAGACTTACTCTTCATACAGCCCTACGAGGTAGGTACTGCTTATTTTTGCCATTTTACAGATGAGGAAACTGAGGCACAGAGCTCCAGGAACTTACTCAAGGTCACAAACCTGGTAGGTGACAGAGCCAGATTTTTAACCTTGACTACCTGAGTCAACAGGACACCACAGCATCTGCCTGTCCAGGCGCCCACACATCTTGGTTGGTCCGTCCCTGGTGATAGCAGCCACAGTAGAAAAGCCAGCAAGTCAGTTAACATCTGTCCCTCTCTGGAACTGGCTTTGAACTGGTCCCCAGGTGTATAGTGATGCTGGGTTTCAAACCAGGCCTGGCCGTCTTCCTGGTTCTGGGTGCCCTGCTTCCCTTACAGGGTTCAAGTTGCTACTTTCCATTTGCTAATTCCATCAACAGAGGCAACATAGAGTGATGCAAGAAGCCAGAGCAGAGAAGCCAAGTTCAAATCCTGGCTCTGTCAAGCGTATGACCTTGGACACTTCTCTCTCTCTGTCTCTCTCTTTCTTTACACACACACACACACACACACACACACACACAAGGCATACAGTCAGCCCTCAATCAATGTCAGTACCGAAAGTGACACAGCAGTAATTGTTGCCAAGTTATTCATTGGTTAAGCATACAGACTCCAGAGCCTATCTGGGTTCAAAGCTGTATAGTCCTTCAGGTTTATCAGCTAACCTCAGAGATCTCACCCCTCAGAGTGTAAAGGGGGACACTGATAATACCCACATTGTAATTAGTTAAAATATATAAAGGTTTAAGACAACAGTGTGCACTAAATACACATAATATTTAAAATCATAATAGCAGAGAGTCTACATGTCCATTTCAAACTTGACCTTGGCTTTGGCAGTGGAGATTAAGATTCTGCCAGGTGAACTACTTTTAACTAAATTCTATTACAATAAGGCACTTAGTGGGGCATCTGGGTAGCACAGTTGGGTGAGCGTCTGACTTCAGCTCAGGTCATGATCTCATGGCTCATGGGTTCAAACCCCACATCAGGCTTTGCGCTGACAGTGCAGAGCCTGCTTCGGACTCTCAGTCTCTCTCTCTCTGCCTCTCCCCCACTTGTGCTTGCTTGCTGTCTCTCTCTCAAAAATAAACATTAAAAATTTTTTGAAAGAACAACAAAGCAATTAGTAATAGAGTGGATGCTTTGTGTGTAATTCGGTGGCCAATTTTATGTTGTGTGATTTACTGCAAAAAATTATTCTACCAATTCATTTGTTTATCCTAACAATGTCACAAAATCTGGACTATTTTTTTAAGTTTATTTATTTATATATTTTTAAGTAATCCCTAGGTGTAGACCCAACATGGGGCTCAAACTTACAAATCCAAAATCAGGAGTCACATGCTTTTCTATCTGAGCCAGCCAGTCCAGTCTGGACTATTTTTTAATGTTTATTTATTCTGAGAGAGAGGGAGAGAGAGAATCCCAAGCAGACGCTGCATTATCAGCATGGAGCCCAATGTGGGGCTCAATCTCACCACTGTGAGATCATGACCTGAGCCGAAATCAAGAGCTGAATGTCCAAATGACTGACCCACCCAGATGCCCCTGTTAGTTTCTTTCTTTAAAATATTTTTTTAATGTTTATTTATTTTTGAGAGAGAGAGAGACAGACGGCATGAGTGTGGGAGGGGCAGAGAGAGAGAGAGAGAAAGAGACAGACAGACAGACAGACAGACAGAATCTGAAACAGGCTCCAGGCTCTGAGCATAGAGCCTGATGCGGAGCTCAAACTCTGAACGGCAAGATCATGACCTGAGCCGAAGTCAGATACATAATCAACTGAGCTACCCAGGAGTTCCCCTGTTAGTTTCATATTATTATTTTATCCAAAGGATATTTTTATCCATACGGAGATGTTTGAACAAGCAGGAGAGAAAAGTTTTCCCAGCCTGCAGTCTTGTGAACGTGCCCTATTGACCGACAGCAGAACCCTAAGTAAATACAACCAGAGAGAGCTCCGCTTTCCTCAGAACCAGGGCAAACCAAAAACTGTTCATAACCCCCATCCAAGCACCATGGATGACCTGTGTCAGCAGCCGTGGGAGTGGCCCTTTAGCAGCTACCAGAATACATTTTTTAAATGATTTCTCCATGGTTCGTGATGCATCATAAATTTATAAAGTTAGACACGCCTTCTCCAAAATGTCAGGCTGAAAAGAACAGGGCAAGCACCAGCATTTTAAAACCCAGTTATCCGAAACGACCGAAAATAAAGGCTTTGGAAGAATGCCACTCATCCCATGTGCCTTCTCTCCAGGTTAAGAGCTGCCGTATGGCTTTTGGCACTGGAAACCTCAAAGCCTCCGGTGTTAGAAAGCTGGCCGCTGCAGGAAAAGACCAAGTACCCTTTGTTCATCTTACTTGGCATCATTATATTTTGGCAAGGCTTCCAAGCAACTGCTCAGAAAGGCACCGGCGGCCTATGGGTCTGGGCACTCGTGTGGTAGCAGGTGGGGTTCAGACGTGCCCACCGGCACCACCTGACACCCCAAAGCCCTCGCTGGAGCGCATATGGCTGGCAGGTGCTCTGAATGCGATGTTGGGTTTCAGCATAAACGCTAGAGTCTGAGATCCACACAGGAAAATCTTAACGTTTAAACTTTTTTTTTAAGCTTATAGATAGCAAGGAACTGTGTCTGCAATCACCTGAGATTTTGTTTAGTTTTTGTTTTCAGAGCCAATCAAAGATTTTATTCCTTCCACTTGGAGAAGGCCAAATCCCAGCTGAGCCCTGCTGATCCTGATCTTGCTCCTGGATCACATCCTCTTTGGATAATTGGCATCAGGGAGCTCAAATTCCAGCCTCCCTCCTGGGAGGCTGGGAGCCTGTCACAGAAATATGTGGCTGTAAAAGTACTTTCTTGACTCTGTGGGGAACGCAGCCAGACTTCGCCATGAGACAGATCTTGGCCTTTTCAGGTCACCCCGTTTGAAATCCACTTCTCAGCATCACTGGGAACAGCACAGTTCCCCAGGAGTAAAGAAGCTATATTTTCAGGGGCGCCCGGGTGGCTCAGTTCATTGAGCATCCGACTCTTGGTTTCAGATCAGGTTTTGTGGGTTCATAGACCCCGCATCAGGCTCTGCACTTGCAGGGGAGAGCCTGCTTGGGATTCTCTCTCTCTCCCTCTCTCTTTCTGTCCCTCCCCCACTCATTCTGTCTCTGTCTCTCTCAAAATAAATAAATAAGCTTAACTACTAGGACAAATGAGTTTAACAAGGTTACAGAATAGGACCCATATACAAAATAATCATGTAACAAGATGCCTGAAAGGGGAGGGGGGTGTCCTTAATTGTTCAACAGTATCACCTAAGTTATCTAGAGCTTTCCACATTGCCAGATGTAGTGTTGTTTCTTATGGTTGCACAGTGACTGACACAGGCCCCCAAAAGTCACAGCTCCATGGAGCAACATCCAAAGGCTAGAATAAGAAAACAGGACCTACTTCTTCCTTGTGTTCATTTATAGGATGTGGAAACTTTCATAGAGGCCTAACCCCCTAGGCTTTCCTCCATGAGCCAGGATGGTATCACATGTCTATTTATGAAGCAGTCACTGGCCAAGGAAGCAGAATTACTGTGACTGGCTTGAAATAGTCAGGATTTACACCCCTCATTCGGTGAGGCTGGGGAGATGGCCAGCATTCCTTAAAGCTCATGATTACAGGATATTTGAGCAAAACCAGAACTTGTCTGATAGGTAAAGAAGGGAAAATGTCTACCAGTTAGCAACTGACAGTATCTGCCACGATACCTTACACACAGTTTCCCGTCATCAAGCCATTGGGGAGCTCTCAGCTGGTCATGAATACAATCTTAACTTCTGTCAACATGGATGTCTGCTGCCTCTGGGTGGCCTCCACACCCTGGCTTTCAATGCAACCGGCAAAATCCCTTCAGCTATTTACTTATGTATTCTTGAATAATTTTTTAAAACCTTCTGTTTTTAAATATATTTTTAATTTTTAAAGGCAATTTTCCATCCTTTGTGTTACTCTCCCCATACAACCAACTCCAGAAGCCCCAAGAGATTAAATGATGTCCCTAAAGTCACACGGAACAGAGAAACCAGAGAAACTATGGTGTATTGATGACCTCCTATGCACGAGAATCTGTACTAGGCATTTTACATGCGTTGTCTTGTGTAATTCCCACTACAACCCAACAAGGTCGATTTTCTTACTATTCCTATTTTGTAAAGGAAGACTGAGGCGCAGAGAGGTGAAGTAACTTATCTATGGTCACACAGCTAGTGAATAGAAGACCCAGGATAGACCTCAGGTCTATCTAAACTCCAACCCTAGGCTCTTTAACCTCTAAATTAGATATTTATTTAAGAGAAAGAGAGAGCATGCAGGCACACATGCATGAAAGCAGGGGAGGGGCAGAGAGAGAAAGAGAGAAAGAGAAGCCCAAGCAGGCTCCCCTCTGTAACACAAGGAGTCCAATGCAGGGCTCAACTGCACCAACTGTGAGATCACGACCTGCGCCAAAATCAAGAGTCAGACACTTAACCGACTGAGCCACCCAGGCGCCCCATAATTGGATTTCTTAAATCATCTTGTCCCAAATACCTATGTTCATCTTGACTTATTTTGAGATTAACTCATCTAATATTTCCCTTGATGTTTCTATCTGTGTCATCACAATTAAGAGTAGTCTTGGAAGGCAGAAACAATGGAGTGGGGAGAAGGGAGGCTACCTTTCATTTCTTTCATCTGGCAAACCCTCTTCTCACAGAATCTCCCTTTTCCCCCCACCCCCACCCCCA
>NW_027531893.1:14131523-14150207 GCF_008692635.1 Crocuta crocuta | reverse complement strand
CACCTGCACTTCCTCCACAGCCTTCCCATATCCACACATACTACACTGTCTTGGTCCTATGCTAGTTGCTCCAACACAGATAAATTCTGTGCCTTTCTAAATTTTCTTTTTTCCACCACATGTCACTCCTTGAACCTGATGCTTGGTACCCTTTTGCTGGCCTGGCATTCTGGGAACCTGGTTGTGTTGCCTTTCCCTCTGTGAGCAAAGATCCTCAGGACTGCCAGGCCCCTGAGACCCCAGTTCCAATAAGAATTCCCTTGCTGGGGGCACCCGGGTGGCTCAGTCGACTGAGTGTCTGACTTCAGCTCAGGTCATGATCTCACGGTTTGTGAGTTTGAGCCCCGCATTGGACTCTGTACTGACAGTGCAGAATCTGCTTCAGATCCTCTGTCCCCCTCTCTCTCCGCCCCTCCTCCATTCATGCTTGCTCTCTCTCCAAAATAAATAAACATTAAAAAAAGGAAAAAAAAGAACTCCCTCCATGTCAGAGTGGAGAAAGCAGCTGTATTATATCCCATTCTTTCACATTCCCGGCTTAAACCGTGAGTCCGGGACTTGGAACCTCCAGCAAGAAAAATGAAAAATGGCGGAAGAGGGAGGAGCTTGGGGTTAACAAAAGGCTGCATACAGTCGGTACATCTCTCCTTCTCCCCTGTGAAACCTCATCGCCTCCCCCTCCCTTTCTTAACTGCTCTCCCTTCTCTGACTTGCTCTTTGGACAGCCTCACAGAACCTTCCCCACACCCCCAAACAGACCAGAGGCCCCGCCCCTGTAGCACCCACTTTTTACAGAATACTTCCTACCCTCAATTTCATTAAAAAAGATAATATAAAAATATTCTGCATGTACCATCTTCTAACTCTGTAGCACAATGTGAATTTAATTTTTCTAGGAGATGAGGAAGAACTCTCCATATCCCTCTTTTATTCTCTGATGGCATTATAAATTGTGAGGATTAAAGCAATATAATTATATCATTTAGGGAAGGTTTTCAGGAAATTGACATGACAAGGAAATTGTAGAAAAAGAAAACCTGTTCATTTTTTTATCTATTTAGTATTGTTGGAGAAAATAATACTACTCTGTACCTGCACCTGCCTGTTACCTCCAATAGATTCCTTTCAACACCGTTTAGAAAGTAAATGCCGTTGGGGCGTCTGGGTGGCTCAGTCGGTTAAGTGTCCGACTCCTGGTTTCAGCTCAGGCCGTGATCTCATGGTTCCATGAGTTTGTGCCGTGCATCGGGTTCTGCAGGTGCGGAGCCTGCTTCAGATTCTCTCTCTCTCTGTCTCTCTGTCTCTCTCTTTCAAATAAATAAATAAACTTAAAAAAAAAAGAAAGTAAATCACATCAATATGAAAAGCAGAAATGTATATCATACAAATATTCTTACTATTCTAATCAAAAGAGATAGTTCAGCAAGAAGTTTAAAGCAGTAAAGTCAGTGGGTGGCTCTCACGCTGGATCTGGTCCAAGGACGCTCTATGTGGTGGGACTTTTTCAAAATTATTTGCTGAATTTGGCTACCCCGATGGCTATTCCCAACCCTGTTCTCTCTTCCCGATCATCCACTCTGGAGATTGAAAAAAAGCCAGATACTTGTATTTATGTGCCATTTCCTGAATTTGATCATTCTACTGTGGTTATGTGTAAGAAGAAGCTTGTGGGGCGCCTGGGTGGCTCAGTCGGTTAAGCGACCAACTTTGGCTCGGGTCATGATCTCACAGTTTGTGGGTTCGAGCCCCGCGTCGGGCTCTGTGCTGACAGCTAGCTCAGAGCCTGGAGCCTGTTTCACATTCTGCGTCTCCCTCTCTCTCTGACCCTCCCCTGCACTCTCTCTCTCTCTCAAATACATAAAACATTTAAAAAAGAAAAAAGAAGAAGAAGAAACTTGTACTAGGGAAATATACTCTGGAATGTGTAGAGATGAAGGGCATTCTGTTTGCAACTTATTTTTATTTTTTGTATTTTTGTATTTTTTTTAAGTAATCTCTAGGCCGAGCTTGGAGCTCAGACTCATAACCCCGAGATCATGAGTCGCACACTCTACTGACTGAGCCAGCAAGATGTCCCTGTCCTTATGTTTTCAGTTGATCATAATAACTTGCAGCTGAAAGCATTCCTAACATGGTTGCTGTGCTGAATTTTTTTTTTAACCTCCCAGCATTTAATCTCTCAAAAATAGGAATTCCAGGACATGAGACCCAGAGGCTGCAACTTGAATAGCACACCTAGCATTTCGAATGGAAGGGGGCAATTGGAAGACATCAAGGGCCGTGGGACTGATGGGCTAAGGGTCATTGCCCAGTATCCCATGGTAGTGGTACCAGTGTTAGCCTTTTACTAGCTGCTTCCTTTGGCACAATCTATCTGTGTCCCCAGCTGCTGGGCCTCTCCTGGTTCTTGCCTGGTCTCCTGAGCCCCCAGATCCCCACTTGCAGGTCAATTTTCTGAGCTAACTGGTATAGCTTTCCCATGAACCCTTTTCCTGCTTAAGCCAACCAGAGAGGATTCTGTTAGCAATTGATAACCCTGACTAGCATAACTGTACACATCTGAAAATCTGAATCAAATCCTGCATTTCTGACTTGTCTTGAAAAGTCAGAAGATGATACAATAATGAGACTTAATTCCCACGCAGAAACAATAGGCTGGTGCTGAGAGCAACTACTACCTCCTTTTAAATGGCATATCTTGGTAACCCATCTGNTGAATACCCAAATGAAAAGTTTTCTTTCCTTTGTTTAAATCTTATCAAGAATATGCAGAACTATAATATCTGGTGAGCCCATTTTAACTCTACGTCCAAATTTTGGAGAGATGGGTCAAGTTGAGTGACTAGATGTAGTAGGTACCAATAAAAATATACTAAGTGTGGGGACCTGGGTGGCCCAGCTGGCTGAGCATCTGACATTGGCTCAGGTCATGATCCCACAGTTCATGGGTTCGAGTCCCATGAACTGTGACAGTTGACAGCTCAGAGCCTGGAGTCTGCTTCGGATGCTGTGTCTCCCTCTCTCTGCTTCTCCCCTGCTCTCTCTCTCTGTCTCAAAAATAAATAAACATTTAAAAAATCAAAAAAACATATATACTAAGTGGGTGAATAAATGGATGCAAAGGATGACTGTAGCATCTTGAGGTATCCAGGCTGGAGAAAAGGACGCTAAGTCTGTAAATAACCAAAGGGATATCAGGTGAAAGAAAAATGTGTGTGTTTTGGATTGACCCAAAAGTCAGAGCTAGAATCATAGTGTGGAATTTATACAAAAATGAATTTCTATTTAGACTAAGAAGGATTCAAATAATTTGAGCTGCTTAGCAGGCAGCTGGAGTACAAAATAAGACCTGAGGCTGGGGGTGTTCATGCAAAGATTGGATGGGTCCTGGGCAGGGATGTAGAAATGCCTGCACTCTGTGGAGGGCAAAGTAGGACTTCTCAATGTTGAATGTTCAAAGAAACCACCTGGAGATCTTGCTAGAGTGTAAACTGTAATTTAGTAGGTCTGGAATGCAGCCAGAGGATTTGCATTTTTTTTTAATTCAAGAAATGCTGGGGGCGCCTGGGTGGCTCAGGTCATGATCTTGCGGTTTGTGTGTTCCAGTTCGGGCGGGCTCTCTGTGTCAGCCTGGAGCCTGCTTTCGATCCTCTGTCTTCCTCTCTCTCTGCCCCTCCCTGGCTCGCACTCTCTCTCAAAAATAAATAAACATTAATAATAATAATAATAGTTGACACACAATGTTACATTAGTTTCAGATGTAAGAGGTTCTGCATTTTTCTTTAATGTTTTTATTAGTGAGAGAGAAAGTGCACTCAAGAGCACAGAGAGAGAAGGAGGAAGAGAGGGAGACAGTACCCAAAGTGGGCTCTGCTCTGACAGCAGAGAGCCCAATGAGGGACTCGAACTCACAAACCAGGAGATCATGACCTGAGACAAAGTGGGACGCTTAACTGCTGAGCTGCCCTGGCGCCCTAAGAGGTTCTGCATCTTTAATACGTTCTCAGGGAATGCTGATGTTCCTGGTGCAAGACCACCCTTTCAGTAGCTGAGAGATGATCTCTGGGCCCTCTTAGGACTCTGACATTCTATGAACGTTCTATGAGGCTGTCTGTAAACTCCACACCAACAGGGACCATATTCACCCTGTCTTTTGTTATATCCCCAATACCTAGCACAAACCCTGGCACATAGTAGATGCTCAAGAAAAAAAAAAAGTTATTGAGGAATACTACTCAGCAATAGAAAAATTACCAAATGACAGAAGCTGATCTCAAAATATTATCTAATGTGTATGCTCACACCTATATGACATCTGGAGAAGATAAAGCCGAGTGACACAGACCATATCAGTGTTTGCCAGGAGTTAGGGATGGGGAGGGAGACAGAATATAATTATAGAGGAAAAACACAGCTGAGTTTTCTGGGATGATAGAATTCTGTTCTGTATTCTGATTGTGGTGGTAGCTATAGGATTCTATACGTATGTTAAAATTCACTGATCTGTGGAGCACCTGGGTGGCTCAGTCGGCTGAACATCTGACTTCGGCTCAGGTCATGATCTCACGGTCTGTGGTTTGGAGCTCTGATTGGGGCTGTATGCTGCCAGCTTGGAGCCTGCTTCTGATTCTGTGTCCCCCTGTCTCTCTGCTCTTCCCCCACTCACATTCTGTCTCTCTCAAAAATAAACATTAAAATTTTTTTAAATAAATAAACATTAAAAAAATTCAGGGGGTGCCTGGGCGGGTCCGTCAGTTGAGCATCTGAATTCAGCTCAGGTCATGATCTCACAGTTTGTGGGTTCGAGCCCACGTCGGGCTCTGTGCTGACAGCTCAGAGCTTGGAGCCTGCTTCAGACTCTCTGTCTCCCTCCCTCTCTGCCCCTCCCCTGCTCTTTTCCTTTCTCTCTCTCTCTCTCTCAAAAATAAATAAACATTAAAAAATTTTTTAAAAATGTGTTTTAATTCGTTGATCTGCATACCCAAACAAGGTCAGCTTTACTGCATGATAGTTTTTTCAATAAAATAGATATTAAAAAAATAATTCTTGAAAATGACATTTTCTGAATCCCATTAATTGAATAACTGCCCTGGGCCAAGCCAGAGCCAGGTACTGAGGATTCAAAGATGAAAAAAACAGAAACCTTCCACTCCCACACGTCTCCTTATTGTTGCTAAAAACTCCTCTGGGAGAATAATTATCCAAGAGTCATAAGTGACAAATGGAGGTGGGAAAATGATCTAAGTCTTCATCAGTTTGTGATCATTATTGTTTACACTGGGAATTAAGGTGAGTGCTAATGATTTCTTGCTTCTGATGGGCTTGGAAAAAATTCCAGGAATGCTGCTCAAAGTGCCTTATTTATTAGCCTGTCCCCACTTAACAAGTCCACTTGCTTGCCTCCAGACTTAACCTTGTAGATTGTCAAATCCATCCAAGGGGAAAGCCAATTTGCATAATCCAGTCTTGCTGCCAACTGACAGATGAAACAGATCCAGCCCAGAGCAGAGGGAATCTTGACTCAGAACTTGTAAAAATTCAAATACAGAAATCGAAAACATAGAGACAACCGCTGCTACAGTTTGGTATTTATTCCTCCAGAGGTTTCTTCCTATGCACGGACAAACATCGGTCCATAAATTATTTGTTTTACAACATGTGATCGCACTAAATACACTGTTCCACCACTTGCTTGTGTTTTCACTTACCAATGTGGACAGTTTTCCATCTCAGTAATAGAAGTAGACATTTTTTGGTGCCAAGAGCTGCACTGATAGACTATTATTGAAATACGCGTTATTTGTTAGTCCCCTATTGACAGATATTTGCGTCACGTCCAGTTTTCACTGTTACAAACTGTATCGGTCAGGATGGGCTAGGTTAGGCAGCTGTAATTAATATTTCAAATCTTGGTAACTGAACGCAAGAAAGGTTTATTTCTTGCTCATGATGCATTTCCATTACTTCCAGCCACAGCTCGCTCTGCCCTGTGTCAGCTCTGCTCCAGGAGCCAGACTGATGGAGCGGCCATTATCTGAAATTTGCAGGACAGTGTAGCATAGAGAAAACAAGAGATGACAAGACACACACTGTAAAGCGTCTGACAGGAAATGACACATATGACCTGCTCACATTTGGGGAGGGGGGGGAGCACTCAAGCAAGTCACATGACCAATCCTGGGTTCAAATGGCAGAAAAGTATACTCCTCCCACAGGGAAGGGAGCCAGATATTGGCAGAAAGTCAGTCTACCAATCAACATCCTCCCACAAGTATCTGTATATATTCTTGGGGTCGTTTTTCAGTCAGATAAATTCCTACGCATTGAATTGCTGGTCAAAACAAAGGCACACCACTGTATGTGTTTATTTGAATTGAACAATTAAGTAAATGGATAGTAATGGTGGAAACCAAGGTTCTCATTGTTGGAGTAGGAGATTTTATTATTATTTTTTTAATGTTTATTTATTTTGAGAGAAAGAGAGAGCACAAGCATAGAAAGGGCAGAGAGAAAGAGAGAGAGAGAGAGAGAGAGTCCCAAGCAGACTCTATGCTGCCAGCACAGAACCCATTGTGGGGCTCAAACCCACGAAAGGAGAGATCATGACCTGAGCTGACACCATGAGTTGGACGCTTTAATCAACTAAGCCACCCAGGTGCCCCTGGAGTAGGAGATTTTAAATAAACAAGCGGAGAAGTCTAGAATGATCCACGTAGCAATGGTTTACAATCGGAAAGATCATCGTGAACTCTCGTTGAACTTAATACACATTCATGTGACTCCATGTAGAAATAGTTACTGTTGGGGCGCCTGGGTGGCTCAGTCGCTTAGGCGTCCGGCTTCGGCTCAGGTCATGATGGTGGTTTGTGAGTCTGAGCCCCGCGTCGGGCTCTGTGCTGACAGCTCAGAGCCTGGAGCCCCCTTAGGAATCTGTGTCTCCCCCTATCTCTGCCCCTCCCCTGCTCATGCTCTGTCTCTCAACTATAAAAGCGTTAACAATTTTTTTTTAAAAAACGAAGAGAAATAGCTACCGTTATACTGTCTATACACAGGTTAGCGAACAGGCTTTGTGTTTTGTATTGCCTGCTGAGAGGACCAAGAAGCAAGAACACCTCAGTAGCAACAAGCACATTTGGCCCTCAGGTCTCGGTCTCCAAAACCAATCTCTGACAAAAGGACAGGTGGCTGATGCTAAGATGCTGCCCAGAGACACACAAGCCAAGCCTGGAGCATTTTGTAGTCCCAGGAAGTAAATGGAAACGCTCAAACAAAAAGTCACAACGATGGGGTGTGAGTCAAAGGGGCACAGGAGCCACCTGAAGGAGCCCCAGTGGCCAAAGCTGCAATAACTTAATCCAATAAAGTAATACTGGATTATAACCCAAAGTAAAAAAAAAAAAAAAAAAAAAGANGCCCAGGCGCCCCACAAATTCTAAATAATTTATGTAGATACTTTGCCTACAAGGAGGCTGAACAGAATTGCTGCACTCTTCAAATGTGAATAATGTGATAATAAGCATGCCGTTCTTAGTATCATCTTTTACTAAATAAACCCCTTCCTGCATTCAGAGCAGGCAAAGGGGCGCCTGGGTGGCTCAGTCGGTTAAGTGTCCGACTTCAGCTCAGGCCATGATCTTGCAGTTTGAGTTCGAGCCCCGCATGAGGCTCTAGGCTGACAGCTCAGCGCCTGGAACCTGCTTCGAATCCTGTGTCTTTCTCTCTCTCTGCCCCTCCCCTGCTTGCACTCTGTCTCTCAAAAAATGAATAAACATTAGAAAAATATTTTTTAAATAAAAATAACAGGTAAGGAAGCTTCCCTGGACAACAACAACAAAAAAGGCGGGGGGGTGGGGGCGGTGTTGTGCAGACCAGACATTTACTAGCTGTGGGACCGTGAGCAAACATTTGATTTCTCTGAGCCTCCAAGTGTATGTGCAGAGTTGGGCGTGAAGCAGATGTTCAATAAATGCTCCATTCTATTGTGTGTAAGTGGAGACACCGTAGAGCACCGCAAGGGTGAGAATCAGCCGTGGAAGCCGTCAGTGCCACTATGGTCTTGGGACAAACCATGACCGATGGGAAAAACAAAGACTGAAACTAGTGCGTGTGAATCAGTTGGGGGACTCCACCCATAAGTGAGAGAAAACCCAGCCACCAGCGGCTGAAACAAGAATCTCGCAGCAGAGAGCATCCAGGGCCAGTTGGTTTGGACCAATCAGGATTTACTCCGAAAGCGCACGCGGAGGGTTGGACACAGGGTAAAACCCAGGACTCAGTTTGCAGGCGGAGAGTCTTCTGAATGCAAGCAAGAATTAAGAGTGTGCTGCCTGGGGTGCTTGGGGGGCTCAGTCCGTTAAGTGTCTGACTTCAGCTGAGGTCATGATCTCATTGTTTGTGAGTTCCAGCCCCACGTCAGGCTCTGTGCTGACAGCTCAGTACCTGGAGCCTGCTTGGGATTCTGTCTCCCTCTCTCTCTGCCCCTCCCCCCCCCACTAAAACTAAATAAACATTAAAAAAAAGGAATGAGAATGCTTCCTTTTGTGCATAATTAGAAAAACAAGTTAATAACCATGTTCCCATCACCACCACATACAGCCCCAAAGCTAGATTTTCTCTGCAAGTCAGGCTATACAAGGTCCTACCCAGATGTAGACAGATGAAACAGAAGACCATTTCAAGACCCCCTAGTCTGAGAGAGATTAACATTCTAAAAGTTCCTCTGTCTCTGTGACCTTGAATAAGTACCTGTTCTCTCTCTGAACTCCTGTGTCTTTGATTCTAAGATAAATGTGGTACTATATCTAATTCCCTACTTCTGGAACTCACTATTTATAGATATTCTTTTTAAATGTACAAGTATAATCTAATTAATATTTTGTCATAAGTATCATTACATTTATTAAACAAGCAGGTAGCCAATTCATTAAGCATGCAGACGGTATAAATATAAATCCCAAATTTATAGGAGGTCCATTATTAGTGGTGGCATGACATTAAATAGGTTAATTAATCACTTTATACTTCCATTTCCTTGGCTGTAAAATAGTAACATCTACCTCCTAGAAGAATTACATGAGGTGAGGCCTAAGGGGTGTTGAAATGTGTCTGGCACATAATAAAACCCCGATAAATATGAACCCCTGTATTTGCATTAGAATCCATACTGGCATCCATTTTGCAATTTCTATCTTCTCTTCTGCCATCATGTGGACACAAATCAGAATGGTTAGGGGGTCCGTGGTGGGCAGAATAAAGATGTCGACATCCTAGTTCTTTGGAACTTGTGAATAGGTTACCTTGTAGGAAGAAACGGCCCTTGCAGAGTAGTTGAATCATCCAGGTGAGTCCAATCTAAGCCCACGAGTCCTCAAAGATGGAGAGGAGGGAGAACTGTGGATCAGAGGGATTCGATATGAGAGATTCAACTCACCAATACCAAATTTGAAGATGGAGGCAGAGAACCAAGGAACGTGACAGCTTCTAGAAGCTGAGAACAGCCCTCAGCTAACAACCAGCAAGAAAGCTGGGTCTTTGCCCCATGATCGCAAGGAACTGGATTCTGCCAGCTCAAGCGAGCAGGAAGGTAAATCTCCCCTGGAACCTTCAGAAAGGAACACAGACTTGCTGCCATGTTGATTTTAGCTCAGCAAGACCTAGTCTGGACTTCCAACCTACAGACCGGTAAGATAATAAATTTGTGGGGGCTTTTTAAAAATTATTACTATTATTTAAAAAAAAACACATGAACAAAATTTACCATCTTAACCATTTTTAAGTGTACAGTAAAGTGGTATTAACTGTATATAAATTGTTATGTAACAGATCTCTAGAACTTTTTCATTTTACAAAATTGAAACTGTATCCTTTGAACAACAACCCCCTCCCCCCTCATTTCCCCCTCCGCCCAGCTCCTCGCAATCACTTTTCTACTTTCTGTTTCTAAACAGCTGATTACTTTAGGGGCACCTGGGTGGTTCAGTTGGTTAAGTGACTTACTTTGGCTCAGGTCATAATCTCATGAGTTTGAGCCCCGTGTTGGGCTCTGTGCTGACAGCTCAGAGCCTGGAGCCTGCTTCAGATTCTGTGTCTCCCTCTCTCTCTGTCCCTGCCCCATTTATGCTCTGACTCTCAGAAATAAATAAATGTTAAAAATTAAAAATAAAAAGAATTTTAAAAGCTGATTACTTTAGGGGTACCTGGCAGTGGAGCATGTGACTCTTGATCTCAGGGTTGTGGGTTCTAGCCCCACACTGCATGTAGAGATTTCTTTAAAATTTTTGAACTCTTAAAAAAAAAAAAAAGGTGACCACCTTAGATACCTCATATAAGTGAAATCATATACTCTTTGTCCTTTTGTGACTGGCTTATTTCACTTAGCATAATGTCCCCAGGGTTTATTTCTGTTGTAGTATATGATGGAATTGCCTTCCTTTTTAAGACTGAATAATATTCCACTGCGTGTATATACTACATTTTGTTTATCCATTCATCCGCTGATGGACATTTAGGTGGCTTCCACCCTTGGGTATTGTGAATAGTGCTGCAATCAACATGGGTGTACAAATATCTCTTCAAGATCCTGTTTTCAATTATTTTGAATACATACCCACAATTGGGATGGCTGGATCATATGATAATCTATTTATAATTTTTTGAGCAATCTATATACTGTTTTCCATAGCAACTGTTATTTTAAGCCACTAAACTTGTGATAATCCGTTATGGCGGTGATCGGAAATATTGAAACTTTATTGATTTTCCTTTCTAAAAAAAAACCTTTTGGGGCACCTGGGTGGCTCAGTTGATTGAGCATCTGACTTAGGCTTAGGTCATAATCTCAATTGGTGGGTCCACGCCTCGTGTTAGGCTCTGACAGCTCAGAGCCTGAAGCCTGCTTTGGATTCTCTGTCTTCCTCTTTCTCTCTGCCCCTCCCCTGTTCGTGCTCTGTCTCTCAAAAAATAAAATAAAACATTTAAAAATTTTTTAAATAAAACATGGACATTTCGCAGGGGCCTTGGCTGCCTCAGTAGATGGATCACGCAACTTTTCATCTCGGGGT
The DNA here is from genome assembly GCF_008692635.1 of Crocuta crocuta. Taxonomy (NCBI): domain Eukaryota; kingdom Metazoa; phylum Chordata; class Mammalia; order Carnivora; family Hyaenidae; genus Crocuta; species Crocuta crocuta. Next base: position 14,139,147 of record NW_027531893.1, on the reverse strand, counting down.
TGTGAAAGCAAGTCCCATGATCAGTGTAGAGATTACTTAAAAATAAAATGTTTTATTTATTTTTTATTTATTTTTACAGAGGGAGTGCTTTTGCAAGGGGGAGAGACAGAGAGGCAGAGACTCCCAAGCAGACGCCAGTGCTTTCAGTGCACAGCCCAGCGCAGGGCTTGATCCCATAAACCAGGAGATCATGACCTGAGCCAAAATCAAGAGTTGGATGCTTAACTGACTGAGCCACACAGGCGCCCCTAAAACAAAATCTTAAAAAAAAAAAAAAAAAAAAAAAAAATGAAATAGGGGCACCTGGGCGGCTCAGTCGGTTGAGTGTCCGACTTCGGCTCAGGTCATGATCTTGCGGTTCATGGGTTCGAGCCCCGCGTCAGGCTCTGTGCTGACAGCTCAGAGCCTGGAACCTCCTTCCAAGTCGGTGTCTCTCTCTCTCTCTGTCTCTCTCTCTCTCTGTCCTTCTTCCATTCGCGATCTCTTTCTCTCTCAAAAATAAATAAAACATAAAAAAAAAAATAAAAAAGTAAAGGCTATGAAAGAAGAGATTTTTTAAAAAGTAAATAAAAATAAAATTAAGATAAAAATATGGACGTTTCAAACACACTTAATAGATGAGATTGTTGAAGGAAAGAAATCATTCCCCTTCCAGAGAAATTCATTTAACAGCCCCATTTTAAAATGAGTTTTAAAAGGATTCCCAAGGGGCGTCTGGGTGGCCCAGTCGGTTAAGCGTCCAACTTCGGCTCAGGTCGTGATCTTACAGTTGGTGGGTTCGAGCCCCGCGTCGGGCTCCGTGCTGACAGCCAGCTCAGAGCCTGGATCCTGTTTCGGAGTCTGTATCTCTCTCTGACCCTCCCCTGCTTGCGCTTTCTCTCTCTGACTCTCAAAAATAAATAAAAAACATTAAGTAAGTAAATAAAAGGATCCTCAAGAGGGGTTTTAATGTCCCATAAACAGAAATCATCCCATAAATTTGTGAGATTGTTTGTAAAAAAACATTTTTATAAATACAAACTCACCCATGATCTAAATGAATGTGAGAACAGATTGTTTTAGTTTTCAACTATGGCCTAGCCTCTTGCGCCACCTGCTGGTTTGTGGTGGGAACCTCGTCGCTTCATCCTGTTGCACGCAGTGGTTCATTTTTTAATAAATACATACTGAACACGCAGGCATCTTGCAGAGGAGGCATCTTGCAGAGGAGGCATCATACCCGTATAATCCATGTAAAATTGTGGTAAATTCAACGATGACAAGTGATTCTCCAACTTGGTTGTTCATCTTCTAAAACTCCTGTTAGACTAACCTTCAGCCAAAAAAAAAAAAAGCCCTCTTCCAGAGATTTGTGTCCGTTGGCTTGGAGTAAAATCCAGGAAATCTGTATTTTCTACCAACATCCAGTAAGACTTCTGATGCACAGATAACTGTGGACACAGTAGATTGGTTTTGGAAGGATTAGGCTTAAAGGGAACCTTGAAAGTTGAATTCGATGATAAATACACGAAGGGTAAAAATCTGAGTAAAGCAAAGATGTTAGGTGGAAATCCTCAGGGTGGGAGGGCAGTTATAGTTGGAGAACGTTGTAGAGTGTTTTGAGGGAGACAGAGACAGAGAAGTCAACAGAGAGAGTACAGGCAGAGAATGGAGTTTAGGTGGGGAAGAGGAGGGAGAGAAAAAGCAAGGGTGAGATTAGATCTCCAAAAACAGTCCCTCACTCCCAGAAAACCACAGCAGACTACTCAGCCCCCACTACCGTAAATCACTGCATCACATAGTAGGGCTACAGTGGATGGAAACATCAGCCACGCACCCGAGGCACATAGCCGTGACAAGAAGTGAACTCCAGGATTACAGATTTTGGAAATGGCACATATTTTCTATGATACGATATACCAAAGTCTGGCAACTTCCCCAAGACCACTGTAAACCCCACCAGGGCAGGGACCCCACCTGCCATTCTCACCACGGTCTGCAGCAAGTAGGTGCTGCTAGAAAAAACCCTACTGAGCGGCTGTGGGGCATACGGTGTGTGCTCTGAGATCAGTCGGTACTGCTGCTCTCTGTGTTGCAGGGAAAGGCACATGAGCAAACTTTCTGACACACTGATGGTCCAAGGTGTGGTCATGTGACCGCAGATGATCCAATCAGCATCCTTCCTTAGCCTTTTGGAACCCAAAGCTGCCAGACATTTATTGAGGGACTCCTTAGCACTTACCCTTGAAGGTTTCCTTCCAGCTTCAGCAATCCAGGGAAAGTATAAAACAAGTCCATTCTGAATTTCCCCACTTGAGAACAATTATGTTAAGCACTTCTTATATGCCATGCAATATGCTATATATATTATATCTCAACAGTCTTACAAGATAGGTAATTTCTTCTCTCCACTTTTCAAATGAAAATAAAAAAAACTAAGATTTAAAAATTTTTTTTAAATGTTTATTTATCTCTGAGAGAGAGAGAGAGAAAGAGAACAAGCCAGGGAGGGGGAGAGAGAGAGGGAGACACAGAATCCAGAGCAGGCTCCAGGCTCTGAGCTGTCAGATCCTGATGCAAGGCTCAAACCCACCAACCATCAGATCATGACCTGAGGCGAAGTTGGATGCTTAACTGACTGAGTCACAGGCACCGTGAAAAAAAAAAAAACAACCCTAAGATTTACCAGATATGAAGCAATTTGCCCGAGCTCCAACAGCCAGGAAGCACCCAAGCTTGGAATCAGCTTAGGTTTCTTTGACTTCAGAGATCCAGCTCTGAATTAATGGCTAAACTGATTTCATCTCCATGATTATGCTCTAAACACATCCCCAATTCATCATGATTTCTTTGAAAATACTATTTTTTAAAAAATATTTTTATTTATTTCTAGGAGAGAGAGAGAGACAGCGTGAGCAGGGGAGGGTCAGAGAGACAGGGAGACACAGACTCTGAAATAGGCTCCAGGCTCTGAGCTGGCAGTCAGCACAGAGCCCGACGCGGGGCTCGAACCCACGAACCGTGAGATCATGACCTAAGCGAAAGCCGGACGCTCAACCGACTAAGCCACCCGGGCGCCCCTGAATGGCTACATCATTTTCACCTTACGGATGTAGTAGTTGAATTCCCAATTATTAACTATTTCAGGTATTCTCAGTGTCTGTTATAAATGGCATTTTGTTCTAAATCTAAACCAGCAAACTATAGCTTAGTGAGCCAAATCCAATCTGCCATCTATTTTTGTAAATGCAGTTTACTGGCACACAGCCACATGCATTCATTTACATATTGCCTTCGGTTACTCTCTGCAGAGTTGAGTAGTTGTGGCCGAGACTGCGTGTCCTACAGACCTTTAAATATGTACGATCTGGCTCTTCACAGAAAAGGTTTGCCAACCCATATTCTGAATATTTGTGTCACTGATTACATTTTTAGGATAAACATACAGAATCAGAGTCAAGCTAAATTGTTTTCCAGAAAATGGGTTCTGAACAACATTGCCATTGGCAGTTTATCTGAAGGGCCCATTTCCCTTATCTGGCACTTTGCCAGCAGTGGCTGTTATGCAAATAGACGTCGAGGTATTCCTGTTAGAGGTACCAGAGAGACAGCAGTGACGGGAACACACAAGTTTTTGCCTTCAAGGAGCTCACGATCTCCTAAAGGGGTGGGGAGACAGACAAACCACTTGACGAGTAAACCTATTATTTGTCAGAGGCTAATAAGGTACTCTGATGAAGACCACGGTGGCAGAAGGGTGATTCCGAGCACTGTGGAGTGGAGTAGCTCCAAGGGCAGTCGCCACTTGTCCCCAATTAGGCGACGCTGGGGCAGAGACCTGAAGGAGAAGCATCCCAGGTGGAGGGAAAGGCAAATACAATGAACATGGTGTTTTCAGAATTCAGAGGGGAAGTAGCTATTTTTAACTCCACGGTAGCATTGTGCTGTGGGCATAACTTCATAGAGCCTGTAAGTCAGAAGTCATTTCTCTTTGACTCTGAAGTCCTTCGTATTTGCGCAAGGGCAGCAGCAGCTGATTTGCTTCGAGATTAGGTTGTGCTAAAGCTAACACCAAAATTAGTTTTCATTTCCTAAGTAAACAGCAGCTGGCAGTACATTTGGGGGTGGAGAGCAGCCCAAATGAGCTGGGTAGAAGAGAAGAATCATCAGGGGTTTGGTATTTTCTGGGGGAGGAGAAGTATGTGTCAGTGGCTGAGCGGTAATACACCCCGAATAAGGTGTTCTTGTAAAGTATAACAAGTGAGAAACCTCCCTGTCATCTAAGATGCTTCCCTTTTCTTATCCCTTTTACTCTTTCAATCACCAAATCCTGTTATATCTCCCTCAAAGAGACCACTTGGTTTTGGAGCCTCATCTCTCACTCTTGTAGCCTCTGGACAGAGAGGGGTAGTTGACCCTGAAAACTAATTTGACCTTCCTTCCTGAACGCGTGGCCATCCAAAATAAAGACTACATTTCCCAGCGTCCTTGGCAGCCAATGTGGTCATGTGACTGCGCTCTGCCCTATCAAATGTGATCAGAAATAATGTGCGTAGTTTCCAGGTTGTGCCCTGAAAGGCGAGGAGCATGCCCTCCACTGTCACCTTTCCCTTTTCTCTCTGGCTGGAATGTAGACATGCTGTCAGGAGCTGGAGGAGCTGTTTGGATAAGGCTGAAGCTGTGTGTTGAGAATTCATTGCAAAACAGGGAGATAGAAGGAGACTAGGTCCTCAAATCTCTCATCCCACAATTCCAGCCCTAGACTTCCAACGTGGACTGGCATATTGAGAGAGAAACAAGCATCGTATTCTAACAAAGTCCTCAGTGGCCACTTCAGCTTTGTCATTTCAATAGCAATGTGCCCAGATGGATGGGCACAGCTATGCAAAGATAACAAGAATATTTGCTGCTGCACTGTTGTAATTAAAAAGAAGCAGCTGGGACACCTGGCTGGCTCAGCTGGTAGAACGTGAAGCTCTAGCTCTCCAGGTCATGAGTTCAAGCCCCAATGTTAAGCATAGAGCTTACATTAAAAAAAAAAAAAAAAGATGGGTTTGCGGAGGAAGCAAAGTGCCAAACAATACATGTAATGTGATCCCATTTGGTAGGCAGAGGAGGAATGGAGACATGCTTGTAAATGCATAGGAAAATTCGGAAATTTATGAAATACACAGGTGATTCTAACTGAGGTATGTGAGCTGGTGAGAGGTGAAAACTGTTCATATTATGATATTCGAAGCTGCTTGAGATTATAACCATAATTATAATTTTTATAATTATAATGTGTCCCGTGAGTTGACCTAGGCAGCCCTTCCAGCACCCAAAGTGGCACATGCTAAGATGGGCTTTCTAATTTAAGTGTGAATTAATTTACGGATCCACCTCTTTGCCCCTGAAATTGAGCCTGTTCTTGTGATGGGGAACAGAGGGCAATTGCCTAACCTTCCACACATGGCCGCGAGAGGGCGCGCCAAAGTAGCCAAAGCCTCCGAAGAACCAGGAGGTCCCGTGGGAACCGCGGGAACCATCCCGAACAAAAAGCCATCTTGTTTTCAAAAGGCTGATAGGAGTCCCCACAGGGTGTTCACACTCGGTCTCCTCATAAGTAAACGACATAATTGCAATTTAATTTCTTCCGAATTGCATCAACAATTAAAAAGAAATTACTCCCTTCTCCCTTTCTATTTTTTTGCAATAGACTCCTGGTAATTTCAGCAATTTAATGAAGTCCTTTGTGGGGAAGCAATTGGATTTCAATGACTTTCTCTCTGGAGCTCAACCCCTGGGTAGAATCTGCCTTCTCTGCCTACTTTTGATTTACTGTGAATCTCCCAGCATCTTAACGCCTCATTTTGCCTCTCTTGTCCAATAATAAATAACCTCCTTCCTCAGAACCAGGCATATAAATGTCTCTCTGTGACCATCATGATTCATTTTTTTCAAGTTCAAAAGGTAAAAAATAGAAAGCTTTTCTCTGGTTGGGCCCCTCCCTCCCTCCCTCCCAGGGCCTTCTACCATAATTGCTTCTCTGGTCATTTATTCTTTTGATCTCAGATCTACAAGCCTTTTAGCAATGCCCATTATGTACCAGGGAGGATAGAAATTAATAACACCTGGCCCACCTTTCATTCCTAATTCTAGGCACTGGAAAAAAGGAGTGGACCAAAAAAAAACCCTGCCCTGTTTCACAGTCACCAAAAGATAGAAACACCCAAATGTCCATTAACGAACAGATAAATAAAATGTGGTTTATCCATGCAGTGGAATAGTACTCAGCCATACAAAGAAATGAAGTTATGATACATACAACGTAGTGGGTAAGTCTCAAAAACATGTTAAGGGACCAGACATTTATTGGATGACTTCATTTCTATGAAATGTCCAGAAGAGGCAAGCCCACTGAGACAGAAAATAGATGAGTGGTTGCAAGGTCCGGGCTAGAGGGGATCATGGGGACGGACTGCTTCAAGAGCATAGGCCTCTCCTTCTGGAGAAGAGAATGTCTTAGAACTAGAGAGAAGTGGTGCTTGCAAAGTGTTGTGAATGCACTTTATGCCACTGAATTGTATGCTTTACAACGGTTCGCTTATGTGAATTTCGCATCAATTGAAAAAGAGCCCTGCCCTTATAAGAGTTTGCATCCTATTGGGAATACACTGAAAATAATCCAATAGGTCATAAGATAATATGTCACATGAGCTTGAAGTCAGGTGGTTGAGACAAACAAGTCAAGAAATCATCTAGTGTAGGCAGTGTCCTGGCAGACACGTGCTAGAGGAAGGAAGAAATTCTAGATAAAAATACTGTGCTGCAGAAGTTTCTAGCAGCCTCAGCTGGCACCCTGTGGTTGGGTCCCAGGCTTAGCTAATGGCTAGGTGGCCTTGGGCAAGTCATGTGTCTTTATTCATTCATTCACATGAGATACATTGAATCTACAGGGATGCTGGATGCTTCGGAGTCATTCTGTTCTTTCTGCAAGTGTCCATCCTCTCAGCCCATTTTCTTTCTTTTTTTAAGTTTATTTATTTTGAGAGAGACAGAGACAGCACAAGTGGGGCAGAGACAGAGGGGGACAGAGAATCCCAAGCAAGCTTTGCACTGAGCACAGAGCCCAACGCAGAGCTCACGAAACCATGAGATCATGACCTGAGCTGAAACCAAGAGTTGGATGTTTAACCAACCAAGCCTCCCAGGCGCCCCATTTTTAAAGTCTTACATGCTGTTTTCACCAGTCATAATTTGACAACTGTCTTGAGTGATGTTACTTTGGGACTTGGGAGTGCACTGGGCTTTCCAAGAAATAGTAAGGACTTTTTGTCTGCAGAACATAGAGAGAGAAAATAGAAGGGAATTCACGTTGAGTTTCTTACCTTCCTGGTTTCTACTGCTTGATGAGACTTGGAGTCATTGGCTTGAGTGACCCAACCATGAATCTCAAGCCACAGTGGATGCACAGAAGCCAGTGAAGAATCTTGGTCACGACCCACTAGAGTCCAGTCTCCCAGTCTTTAGTGACTCTGATGATGTTCAAGCCTGCCCCCTTGTGATGTTCGTTTCTGGTTTATTCCAGGGGATCATGGTGATGTAGTAAACAGTGGCTGCTTCTGCGGAAACTTTGTGGCCCTTGGGGGCCCAGGGGTCATTT
>NW_027531893.1:14073494-14131457 GCF_008692635.1 Crocuta crocuta | reverse complement strand
ATAAGTCTATATAAACATATGTTATATATATATATATATATATATATTTAGGTCCTGCCCTAATGACTTCATCTTACCTAATGACCTCTTTCCAGGTCCTGTCTCCAAATACTGTCACATTCTGAGGCATTAGAGGTTATGACTTCAACATATGAATTTTGAGGGGACACAATTCACCCATTAGCACTCTCTAACATACATAAATATCTGGTATTATTGAGTCCTCAAAATCAACTCAAAAATATTTCAGACTCTCCCTCCTCACCTCTTCATGGTCCAACCACCTTGGTCAGACAGTCTGGTCTCTGGATGCAGCTGTCCCCAGAAAGTGACCATCTCCTCCGCTTAGCCACTTTCTGAGTAATGATCGATCAGAACAAACTGACTTATTTTAAAAATTCAGAATCCTGGGGCGCCTGGGTGGCTTAGTCGGTTACACGTCCGACTTTCGCTTAGGTCGTGATCTCGTGGTTCGTGGGTTCGAGCCCCGCGTCGGGCTCTGTGCTGACTGCCAGCACAGAGCCTGGAGCCTGTTTCAGTCTGTGACTCCCTCTCTCTCTGACCCTTCCCTGCTCACGCTGTCTCTCTCTCTCTCTCTCCTGGAAACAAATAAAACATTTAAAAAAAAAAATTCAGAATCCCATCCTGACCATTTCTGGGCTTTTAGCAACTCAGGCTGTCCCTTCCTGGAATGTATTAGTCTGGGTTCCCCAAAGAAACAAAAACAGTGGGAAATAAATCATATATGTATAATTAGGGAGGCTAAGAAAGCCAGGATCTGCCATAGGAAAGCTGGAGACCCAGAGGAGCTGATGGTGTAAGTTCCATTCCGTGTCTGAGTCCTAAGGGAGGAGAAGACGGTGTTCCAGCTTGAAGGACAAGAGAGAGAATTCTTACTTAATCCTTTATTCTATTAGGATATTCGGTGGATTGCATGAGGCTGTACCACGCGAGAAGGGTGATCAGCATTACCAGTCTACTGCTTCAGATGTTCATATCATCTGGAAACACCCAAGACATTCACAGAGTAATGTGTGACCAAATGTCTGGGCACCTAATGGCCCAGTCAAGTTGGCACATTCAAATTATCCATCATGGGGTAGAAATCTGGCCAAAGAGGTGCCAAGGAGGATCCAACTTAATTCTGCTTCAGTCACCTGGACTCCCTTTTTGGATTAACATGGCCCTGGATCACAAGGATAATGAACTGAGTCCCTGTTCACTGAGTCCCCCTACAACAGCAGCCTAAAATGGGGGAGGCCTTGGGGGTTCTCTGTAAGTGTTACAAAAATGCCCTTGTCCTTTCGCCAACCTTTCAGGCAAGAGAGTTTTGTACGAGCAGGAGATGATTGGTAAAGGGTAGGTCATCAGAATAGACACATGGATTTTGTGGCAGTTGAGGAAGGGCAAGAATCTAGGCAGCTGGGGAGGGGACACCTTGGACTCCCAGAGGTATGGAGAAGGAAAGGACACTAATAATCCTTTGTCTTTCAGAGCTGCTTCTAGAGCTTTCCTGACAAAGGGAAATGCCCTCCTTCCCAAACTTTTGCAAACACCTTAAAATCTGTCTACTGTGTCTGCCATCCCCCGTGAGAAGACTCTGATAATGATTTGATCACTGTTCTCCTTAACCTTACTGAGAAGTCTGTTGCAAACAGTGAGGCTTGGCCCCAGCTCCTGTACCTCCCCCACAAAACACCTGTCAACCTCTCGTCTACTTCCATTCCCACAGTCATTGCTCAGTCACTAGGGAAGTGGGGCGGGGCTGCTGGCATGAACAAACAGAAAAGCTTAGACTGAGTGCCCTCAGGCTGTGCCTCTACTGGTCAAACCGTACTGGTGCCTTTAGGTCTACCAGCTGGCCAGGAGAAGACGGTGGAGACACTGTCATCCTGTACCCTCTGACTGGTATAGGTTCCACATGGGACAGTTGTGCGAGGCCCCGATAGTGGTAAGCAACACTCTCTTTCTGGGAGTGCCATGTCCACTTCGTATGTGAAAGCCTGGCATTAATTTGTCTCTCTCTTGAAAACATCAGGACTTACACCGTAGGGGTGGTCATAAGAAGTCCTCAAGTATTAAGGAAATGTCGCCAAGCAGATCCTGTGGCCTCCATAGATCTGCAGAGATCTCTCCAAAATGAGTCTGCCCTAAAATCCCCAGAGCAATGGCTGGCTCATTGTTTTTCACACCCTGTGGGCAGTTATCCCTGCAGTGGAAGTCATCCAGTTACAACAGGTGCTCTGAAACTTGTCCCTGACTTTAGCTGGTGATCAAATGATACCACCTCATCCTTGGAAGACTTTCAGGTCCCTCTCAACTCACTGGCCAGAGTTGTTAGGGGTGATGTAAGCGCCACAGGCTTCCTTTATGCAGGCCACAGGGGAATCTGCACAATTGCTAATACATCTTGCTGTATCTGGCACAATGCCTTCGGCCAAGAGGAAAGGTCAGTACGAAAATTTAAGGAGAAAGCCACCTGGTTTTCTAAGGTGGATCCAGATGGTTTATGGGATTTGTTCAGATGGCTGGGTCCAAGACCAATGTTGGTACAGTTTCCAAGGCCAATACTATTCCTTAGAGTCCTGTTGACAGTAACCTTAATTAAATGCTATTGGGGCAGGTAAATGGATTCGGTTCTAGCTTCTGTGGGTCAGATCAATCACAATGGCCAATGGAATGGCATCCTCATGGGAGAATTTACCAAAAGCCAAGATAGCATAGAAATAACAGGTGGACATCATTAAGTAACAATTCTCCATGGGTCTCTTGAGGTTCTGCCTGTTTTTTGAACAGAGCTTTTCCAGATTGTTTTTTTAAGAATGTATAGGATGGAGCACCTGGGTGGCTCAGTCTGTTAAGTGTCCAACTCTTGATTTTGGCTCAGGTAATGATCTTGCGGCTTGTGAGATTGAGGCCCAGGCTGGGCTCCACACTTAGTGAGGAGCCTGTTTAGAATTCTCTCTCTCTCCCTCCACCTCTTTCTGCCACTTGTATGCTCTCTTTCTATCTCCCTCTCAGATTAAAAAAGAAGAAGAAGAATGTGCAGCAAACAGCCTTGGAAGATAGAAGTAGTATCTCCTTCCAGAACAAAGAACAACTTTGTTTACTGTCCAATGTAGAATAATAATGTCTCCCTCTAGACAATACCCAGGCAGGTTAATTGCCCATTATGAAAGATTTGGGGCCTAAGCTTGAAGTTCCTTTTCCGTAATACCTCTTATTATATATGCAGGCATCCCTTGTCCCTTATGCACTGTCCTTTGGGAATGAGACTTGAGGAATGGCACAAATGCTAGCTGCTGCTATTGCAGTGCGTGATAGTCTTTTGTCTCTGATCTAGGAGGTTGGTGCCCTCTGCTAGCATCCATGAAAACATGGCAGGCAATAGTGTTAACTCACAAGTAGAGTATGGTCTCAGACCCTTCAAAGTCCTTGACAAATCCATCTAGCATGTTTTTATTGAGAACTTGTTTTCTAAGTACTTTTGTAAATGCTGTGTCTACAGAAATGAACAAAGCAAAGTCTCTATCTTCATGAAGCTTCTATTCCAATGGGACAGAATGTGGGAAGGTAAGTGGNTTCATTGTTGGTGTATAAAAATGCAACCGATTTCTGTACATTGATTTTTGTACCCTGCAACTTGGCTGAATTCTTGGATCAGTTCTAGTAGGCTTCTGGTAGAGTCTGTCGGGTTTTCGGTGTGGCAGGATACATTTAAACCCTTAAAAATGTGGGGCGCCTGGGTGGCTCAGTCAGTTAAGCTTCTGACTCTTGATTTTGGCTCAGGTCATGATCTCACAGTTTGTGAGTTCGAGCCCCACATTGGCTCTGCGCTGGCAGTGAGGAGCCTGTTTGGGATTCTTTCTCTCCCTCTCTCTGCCCCTCCCTCATTCTCTCTCTCTCTCTGTCTCTCAAAACAAATAAACGTTTAAAAATAATGTGCCTACCACTTGAACAATTGTAAGAATTCATCCTAAGGAAAATATCAGATGAGTAATCAGAGACGTGTGCCCAGAATATTTATCACAGCACTGTGTCTGGAAGTGTTTTCTAAACTTCTCTCTTTCAAGCACTAAGTTTGTGGTCTTGTTCTACCCATGTGCCACCATACCATTTTGTTAGTCTTTTAACTGACTCAAGATATTTAGTTAAATAAATTTAATCTTAATATTAAACATTATGTGACTGTCAAAGAGGTTAGTTATATTATTTCTGATTATATATAATACAGATACAAATACACACAATATGTATGCAAATAAATATATAACTTTTTTAAATTAAGTAGGCTCCACACTCAACATGGAGCTTGAACTCATGACTCTGACATCAAGAGTCACATGCTGTACCAACAGAGCCAGCCAGGTACCCCCAAAAAATAAACTATTTAAATATTTAAAAATTCATCATTATACTATTCATAATCATATTGTATTACTCCAGTTACATGGATCCCATTATGAGAAGTTACAGCTCATTAACAAAAAAAATTGGAAACAATGCTACAGTTAAACAAATTTCAGTATATTTGTATAAAATAAAAGAATGTTGGGGCGCCTAGGTGGCTCAGTCAGTTAAGCATCAGACTTCAGCTCACGTCATGATCTCCCACTTTGTGGGTTCAAGCTCCACATTGCAGTCTCTGATGCCAGCACAGAGCCTCCTTCAGAGCCTCTGTCTGCCCCCCCCACCCCTCCCCAACTCATGCTCACTCTCTCTCTCTTAAAAAGAAATAAACATTAAAAATATATNATGGTCCTCTGTTAAGTTCCTCCCAATCCTCCTATATGTGCAAACATATGGTATTTGTCCTTCTCTGCCTGACTTATTTCGCTCAGCATAACACCCTCTAGTTCCATCCATGTAGTTGCAAATGGCAAGACTTCATTCTTTTTCATTGCTGAGTAATACTCCATTGTATATACATATATACCACATCTTCTTCATCCATTCATCCATCGACCAACATTTGGGATCGTTCCGTACATTGGGTATTGTCGATAGTGCTGCTATAAACATTGGGGTGCGTGTGCCCCTTCAAAACAGCATACCTGTATCACTTAGATAAATACCTAGTAGTGCAATTGCTGGGTCATAGGGTAGTTCTATTTTTAATGTTTTGAGGAACCTCCATACTGTTCTCCAGAGCGGCTGCACCAGTTTGCATTCCCACCAGCAGTGCCAAAGAGATCCTCTCTCTCTGCATCCTCACCAACATCTGTTGTTGCCTGAGTTGTTCATGTCAGCCATTCTGACAGGTGTGAGGTGGTATTTCATTGTGGCTGGATTATTTGCTTTTTGGGTGATGAGTTTGATAAGTTCTTTATAAATTTTGGAACTAACCCTTTATCTGATATGTTATTTGCAGATATCTTCTCCCATTCTGTCATCGGTTGCCTTTTAGTTTTGCTGATTGTTTCCTTCACTGTGCAGAAGTTTTTAGTTTGATGAGGTCCCAACAGTTCATTTTTGTTTTTGTTTCCCTTGCCTCCAGAGACGTGTTGAGTAAGAAGTTTCTGTGACCAAGTTCAGAGAGGTTTTTGCTTGCTTTCTCCTTGAGGATTTTGATGGCTTCCTGTCTTACATTTAGGTCTCTCATGCATTTTGAGTTTATTTTTATGTATGGTGTAAGAAAGTGTTCCAGGTTCATTTTTCTGCATGTCACTGTCCAGTTTTCCCAGCACCACTTGTTGAAGAGACTGTCTTTATTCCATTGGATATTCTTTCCTGCTTTGTCAAAGATGAGTTGACCATACGTTTGTGGGTCCATTTCTGGGTTCTCTATTCTGTTCCATTGATCTGAGTGTCTGTTTTTGTGCCAGTACCATACTGTCTTGATGATGACAGCTTTGTAATACAGCTTGAAGTCCAGTCTTTCTTTTAATTGTTTTTTATTTATTTTTGAAAGTGAGAGTGTGAGTAGGGGAGGGACAGAGAGAGAGGGGAATAGAAGATCTGAAGCAGCTTCTGCGGGGACAGCAGCAAGCCAAATGTGGGGTTCGAACTTGCAAACTGTGAGATCATGAACTGACCTGATGTCAGATGTTCAACCAACTGAGCCACCCAGGTACCTCCAAGAAATGTTCTTGAAAGGTAACAAACTCAAAATCTTAAATGAACAAGCCACGATGGATCAGCTTACTCTTCAACCTCAAATGCACAACAAATGACTAAAAAACCTGCCAAGAGGAAGGGTCTGTATCTCATAATCGACACCAGAAATTGCCTATAAAGTCACAGAACATTCACACTTGAAACAAAATTCTTAAAGTTATTTTACTCTCACTGGACATTGGAAGGAGGAAGACATTGAGACTCACTCAGATCGGATGAAATATCCAGTCACACATTTGTTTTAGTGGTGGAGAGAAAGACCAGAACCCAGGTGTTTGGGGCCCCATGGGTGATATGTTGTGAAATCATTATTATGGACATGGTCTTATGTTCAAATCTCAATCCTGTTGTACCCTTTTACCTTGGCTGAGACAACTTGGGTGAGTTCATTTAACTTTTCTGAGCCAAGATTTCCTCATCTTTGAAATGGGAATAATGCTTACTTCAGAGAACCTTCATGAGACTTTTAACAGAGTGGTTGCCCACCCTATGTCAGTTACCCCTTCTTCCTAAAAAGACCCTTATTTTGTTTGGAGCAGCAGTGGGCCTTTGTAGCGTATGATGCCCAAATTACAAAGTTCCTGTCAATGATTAATAAGCTGAGGAAAGCTTCTGGGAAAGCTTTTGCCTTGTGGAATCAGGCTCTGTCCCTTCTCACTTCCTGTTTGTTCCTGCTGGCAATACAGATACAGGGCTGGAAGTGGAGCAGCTATGTTACAATCCTGGGAACTTATGCATGAAGGCAGAATCCAGCACACTGAAGACGGCAGAGAGGAAAGAGAAAAGGGCTGGGATGGTATTATGAGTGAACACTTCACTAGCAGTGGGCTGCCTGCTTTCAGACTCCCCGCTAGAGGAAAACAAATGCGTATTTGGCTAAATCACAGAGGTATATTGGAAGATTGGCCCCAAGTATTTCCTGCTCTGTAGTAGAATGATCCATCCACACTAGCCTCATGGAGGGTGTCCTTCCCCTTCCCCTTGTGTTGACTTTGGTCTTCATCATATGGTTTGCATTCTCTAATGGGATATTGGTTGATAAAATGCTAAGCACGGCCTTAAAATAAATATGTTTGTGCCGCTGGGCTTGCCATCTTGTATCTCTACCATCTCCATGAAAGGAACATAACTCAAGAAACCTGCTGGTCTCAGAAGAGATGTGAGAAGTAAGACTTAAACCCATGGTCTGATGCTAAATCCAACCTATGACAGTCACCTTCAGCCAATTCATAGATGTTAATGAACAAGAAAAAATTATTGGCTATCATCTGCCAGTGTAAGTTGATTGGGGGATTGTTTGTTATCTAGCAACAGCTGATGAATATATCCATTATAGCCACACATCGTTACTCGTACTCGAAAGCATTCTTAACAAATATAAACAAATAATGCGTGAAGACTCCTTGGTACCTATTAGATATTCAATAAATATCAATCACTTTCTTTTTATTCTCCCACACACTATCATTTTTGGAAAAGGAAGACATTTCTTTGAGTGTTAGTTGGCTTTTGGTTTTGGTCTCTTTCAGTGGGTTTTTATCTGGGATTCAATCATTTCCACTGGGTCTATCACATTATTCCAGACTTCAAGAAAGAAATTAAAACCAGCCCTCAGCAGCATGGGCTGTGGACTTAAAATGTAAAGAACTGAGGTTTCTGGCATGGGATGACTAAGTATAACCCATAGGTTTATGGAAAGTATCAAAATACTGACTTTTTGCTCAATCGTGAACTCCCCCCTTTATTTTATTTTGTTTGTACCTTTTATGTGTGTGCTGAGGCTATAATACAAGGCGACTGCTGTGTAATGGGCTCTTGCTGCTTGTAAATGCCCAGGCCAAGCCACAGACATTGTTTGCATAGCAGGAGACATTGATCTCATGACACCGTCCAATTATGGTGACTGTGCGTGTTATATGAGTAACCAAAGGAGCTAGAGTTCCCTTGATTTCAGGGTTCTGTTCTGGGGCAGCTGCCCTTTCAGGCACCCAGGGGGTAGACCTGTTGTGTTAGAGTAAGTGGACTTGCTAAATCAAGACCGGGCTACAGCCTACAGCCCCACTTAGTATGGCCCAAGACCAGTTGGCATGACTCAAGAACAGGTTAGAAATGCAGAGTCTCAGGCCTATCCCCAGACCTAATGACTCAGAATCTGAATATTAACAAGATCTCCCGGTGAGTCTTTTTTTTTTTCAGTTTTAAAAATTGAGATGTAATTCGCATACCATAAGTTCTCCTTTTTAAAATTTACAATCCTGGGGCACCTGAGTGGCTCAGTCGGTTAAGAGTCCGACTTCGGCTCAGGTCATGGTCTTATGGTTCGTGGGTTCATGGGTTCAAGCCCCGTGTCGGGCTCTGTGCTGACAGCTAGCTCAGAGCCTGGAGCCTGCTTCAGATTCTGTGTCTCCCTCTCTCTCTGACCCTCCACTGCTCACACTGTCTCTCTTTCTCAGAAATAAATAAAACATTAAAAATTAAAAAAAAAAGTACAATCCTGTGGTTTTTAGTATATTCACAAAGATGTGCATCCATGACCATTACCTAATTCCAGAACATTTTCATTAGCCCAAAACAAACATCATTCTTGTTAGTAATCATTCCCCCTCCCCCCACCCCCCGTTCCTGGCAACTGCTAATCTACTTCCTTATCTCCATAGATTTGCCTATTCTGGACACATCACACACTTGGAATCAAATATTCTCTGGGGTGCTGAGTGTCAGTTGGTTGAACATCTGACTCTTGATTTCAGCTCAGGTCATGATCCCAAGGTCGTGGGATCGAGCCCCTTATCAGGCTCTGGGCTGACAGTGTAGAGCCTGCTTGGGATTCTCTCTTTCCCTCTCTCTCCGCTCCCTGCCCTTTATCTCTCAAAATAAATAAATAAGCTTAAAAAAAAATTCTGTGGCCTTTTGTGTCTTGTTTCTATCGCTTAGCCTAATCTTTTCAAAGTTTGTCCATTGTGTGGCATGTAGTAATACTTCATTCTTTTTTATGGATAAATATTATTTCACTGTATGGAGATACCACATTTCGTTTATCCATCCATCACTTGATGAACATTGCAGTTGTTTCCATATTTTGGCTATTATTAATAATGCTGTGATGAACATGTAAGTGCAAGTTTTTCTGTGGACATACGTCTCCATTTCTCTTGGGTATATACCTAAGAGTTTGCTGAGTCAAATGTTAACTCTATGTTTACCCTCTGAGGAACCGCCAGACTGTTCCTAAACTGGCCACACCGTTTTTGCACTCCCACCAGCAGCATTTGAGGGTTTCAGTTTCTCTACATTCTCATCAACACCTGTTATTGTACTTTTTTGTTGTTGTTAATTGTGGGAAAATATATATTAACATAAAATTTACCATTTTAATCATTAAAAATTTTTTGTACTGTAGGGGCGCCTGGGTGGCTTAGTCGGTTAAGCGTCCGACTTTCGCTTAGGTCATGATCTCACAGTTCGTGGGTTCAAGCCCCGCGTTGGGCTCTGTGCTGACTGCCAGCTCAGAGCCTGGAGCCTGTTTCAGAGTCTGTGTCTCCCTCTCTCTCTGACCCTCCCCTGCTCACGCTGTCTCTCTCTCTCTCCCAGAAATAAATAAAAATATTTTAAAAAAAAAATTTTTTGTACTGTTTACTTATTTTTGAGAGACTTGACTTAACCATTGGAGCCACCCAGGCACCCCACCATTTTAATCATTTTTAAGTGGACGGTTCAGTGGTATTAAGTACATTCATTTTGTTGTGCAGCCGTCACTACCACCCATCTCTAAATGGCTTAGTCTGAGTCTTATACAACTGTAACTCTATATCCATTCAACAATATCTCCCAATTTTTCTCCTCCCAGCACCTGGCAACCAACATACTCCTTTGGGTACCTCATATTAGTGAAATCGTATAGTATTTGTTATGTGTGTGTCTAATTTCTTTCTTTTTTTAAATTTTTAATGCTTATTTTTGTTGAGAGACTGACAGAGCACGACTTGGGGTTGGGGCAGAGAGAGAGGGAGACACAGAATCGGAAGCAGGCTCCAGGCTCTGAGCTGTCAGCACAGAGCCCGATCCAGGATTTAAACTCACGAGCCATGAGATCATGACCTAAGCCAAAGTCAGATACTTAACTGACTGAGCCACCTAGGTTCCCCTAATTTCTTTCATTTAGCACACTGAATTCAAGTTTCATCCATGTTACAGCATGTGTCAGAATTTCCTTCCTTATTAAGGCTGAGTAACCGCACTGTCTTCATCCATTCATCTGTGGATGGACACCTGAGCTGTGTCCATGGTTTAGCTATTGTAAATTTATATACTTCTTTAAACACAGGTGTACAACTACCTTTTAGAAATCCTGCTCTCAATTCTTTGAAAGCATTGAAATTCAAAATTTCAGGGGTGCCTGGGTGGCTCAGTTGGTAGGTTAAGTGTCCAACTTCAGCTCAGGTCATGATCTCACAGTTCAGTGGGTTCGAGGCCCATGTTGGGCTCTGTGCTGACAGCTCAGAGCCTGGAACCTGCTTTAGATTCTGTGTCTCCCTCTCTCTCTGTTCCTCCCCTGCTCATGCTCTGTCTCTCTCTCTCAAAATAAATAAAGATTAAAAAATTAGAAAAAAAAAAGAATTTCAGAAGTGGATTTCTGTCATATGATAAACTTATGTTTAATTTTCTTTTTGAGAAGCCACCATACCACATTCCATAGTGACAAAACCAATTTACGTTCCCACCATCTATACACAGTGTAATCATTTCCCTGCATCCTCACCAACACTTGTTATTTTCTGTTTCCTTTGAGAATAGCCATTTTCATGTGTAGGAAGTAATATCCCATTGTGGTTTTAGTTTGCATTTCCCTAATCATAAGTGATATTGAGCATCTTTTCACGTGTTTAATGGCCATTTGAACATCTTCTTTGAAGAAATGTCTATACAAGTCTTCTGTTCATTTTTTTGTAAGTTTATTTGTTTTTGAGAGAGACAGAGGCAGTGTGACTGGGGAAAGGGCAGAGAGAGAGGAGGAGACAGAGAATCCCAAGCAGGCTCCATGTTAACAGTGTGGGCCTCGAACTCACAAACTGTGAGATCATGAGCTGAGCTAAAACCAAGAGTTGAATGCTTAACTGACTGAGCCACCCACGCACCCCCATCTGTCCAGTTTTTAACTGGGTTGTTTGTTTTGTTGCTGTTGAGTTTCAGGAGTTCTCTGTATATTCTGGATATTAATCCCTTGTCAGATATACGATTTGCAAGGGCGCCTGGGTGGCTCAGTCAGTTAAGCGTCTGACCCTTGATTTCAGCTAGGCCATGATCTCACAGTTTGTGACATCTAGTCCCACATCAAACTCTGCACTGATAGTGCAGAGCCTGCTTCGGATTCTTTCTCTTTCTCTGCCCCTTCCTGGAGCTCTCTGTGTTTCTCTAAAAATAAATGAACTTAAAAAAATTTTTTAAAAGATAAACGGTTTGTAAACATTGTGAATTGCTCCTCATTCTGTTGACAGTCCCTTTTGATGCACAATATTTTTAATTTTCATGAAAACAATTCATTTATGTTTTCTTTTGTAGCCTGCACCTTTGGTGTCCTAGCCAAGAAAACATAGCCAGATTCAATGTTGTGAAGGCTTTGCCCTATGTTTTCTTCTAAGAGTTTTATCGAGTGAAAGAGCTAAATGTAAGAGCCAACACTCTTACATTTAGCTCTTTCACTCATTTTATGTTAATTTTGCACATAGTGCTAAATGAGGATCCAGCTTCATTCTTTTGCATGTGAATATTTTTTCAGAGCCAGTATAAAGTGATCTGTTCTTATCCTTTCCCCTGACTCCATGCACTACCACTTTTTTTTATACCTTCTTCCTATTTGTGTATGTGTGTAAGCTCTAGGCCCAATATGGGGCTTGAACTCATGACCTAAAGATCAAGAGTCACATGCTCTACCCAGTGAACTAGCCAGGCACTCCTCTTCTTCATACTCTTAAAAAACAAAAGTCAACCAAGTAAATTGAAAGAGCAACTGACTTCATTCAATGAGTCATGAATCAGGCAGGACACCCCTCAAACACATAGAAAGAAGCTCCAATGAGCTGTACAAAATGGAAGTCTTTTTTAGGCAGAAGAGGGAAATTTTCTACCCAAGAGTGGATGGTTTCAGGCAAGGGCCCCTTCTTTAGGGGGCCCGGGGCTTCTATCATGCAGATTACCTTACTAGGACTGACCCAGGTAATTCCCTGTTGACTGGTTGAAGGTTACATTCCTGGGAGAGGCTGAACTTGCAGTTAAGTTAGGTATTAAGTCTTGGTTTGCTGACATGGGGTTTAGCACAAGTGACTCCATTTTGGGTCTGATGTCTCTTTTTTTTCTTTAACAATACTGATGGGGTTTTGGAGTGACGGGGGTCTGGAGCCGATGGCTAAGAAAGAATTCTTGAAGACATCTTTGGTGCAAAAAGGTGATTTTATTAAAGCACAGGGATGGGACCATGGTCAGAAAGAGGTGCAGAGGGGTTGTGAAGAGTGACTGGTTATATATTATAGAGAGTCGGGGGAGATAAAGTCAAGAGAAAGTTTCTTAAAGGGATTTTACTGGAGGCCTACCTCTTGTCAAGCCAAGGCTACCCTAGGCTCCAGCAAAGCAGCAACATTAAGTCAGTAGGGAGTTCCTGGATCTACATTTGCCTCTTGTCTTCCCCCCCACCCCCCCAGCGCTATAAAGGGGAGGGTGATGTTGGGGCTATCGGTATCTGGAGATTAGGCTACTGATAACATTGCCTTTTTCTTGTAATTTACCAAGATATTTGTAAACTAATGGAGACTCAGGTCTTGGGAACTCTAGGAGTTCAACCATTTGTTTTCTGTCCTTTCCTTGTTCTTGGGCAGCCAGGAGTGCCTGAGGAGTAGCACACATATCCCATCTAGGGTGGGGGTGGGGGACAGTGGTGTTAGCTTGTGCTTTGCCTTCAGCTTGTATGATGCTCTCTCATCAACACCACTAATTAAATTGAATTGTAATTGCCTATTTACTTATCTGTCCCCTCCCACTAAACTACAAGCTCAGTGAAGGCAGGAACCATGCTTTTCTTGTCTCCCCCTCCTCCTCCACTATATCTCCAACACTTGACCCAGTCTCTGGCATAGAGTAGATAATCAGAAAATATGTATTAGGGTGACATAATAAGAAATGTATTAGGGGGTGCCTGGATGGCTCATTTGGTTAAGTATCTGATTTTAGCTCAGGTCATGATCTTGCAGTTCATGAGTTCAAGCCCCATGTTGGGCTCTGTGCTGACAGCTCTGAGCCCGGAGCCTGCTTCAGATTCTGTGTCTCCTTCTGTCTCTGCTCCTCCCCTGCTCACACTCTGTCTCTCTCTGAAAGAGAGAAAAAGAAAAGAAGGAAGGAAGGAAGGAAGGAAGGAAGGAAGGAAGGAAGGAAGGAAGGAAGGAAGGAAATGTATCTGATCTTTGTTCCTGGTTCCTTTCACAGAGCTTCAAATACTCTGGAATCTCCCAAGCCATAGGAGCATCCTTTTTATTCATAAAAAGCCCTTTTCATCAAATGTGAGTTTATACTAATGAGGTGACAATGGATGGGGCTTTAATAGCCTCAGAATGGGGCTGGTCACCACAGAGACCAAGCATGTGATGAGAGGGTGGGAACTTTCAGGTACACCTGCTGATCCTCAGGGAGGGGAGAGGAGGGGGAGCTGGAGATCAAAATGTATAATAACTGGAACACAGAGTGGTGAGATTGATGAACGTTCAAGTTGTTGAACACACCAAGTTACAGGGAGGGCGGCACACCTGAGGAGGGCATGGGCGGTCGCTCCATGCACCCCTCCTTCCATACCTTGCCTATGCATCTCTTCGGTTGGTCTGTTCCTAACTTTTATCCTTTGTAATAAATTAATAAAAACAAGCGAAGTATATTCCTGAATTCTGTGAAACATTCTACCAAATTATTAAACTTCAAGAGGAAGTTGTGAGAACCCCCAAATTTGTAGCCAGTTGGTCACAAGCTGAGGGTGNTGGGATATGTGTAATATTCCTCAAGCACTCCTGGCTGCCTAAGGACAAAGGAAAGAAAACTAAAACCAACACTTAACTGATAGAGGTCATAGTCATGCAAGACATGAGTCTCCATCAGTTTACAAATATCTTAGTAAATTATAAGAAAAAGTCAATCTTTTTTCTTTAACATTTTTCTTATGTCTTTATTTTATTTTTTTGAAAGATGAGACAGAAAGCAAGCAGGGGAGGAGCACAGAGAGAGGGAGACACAGAATCTGAAGCAGGCTTCCGGCTCTGAACTGTCAGCACAGTGCCCGGCACGGGGCTTGAACCCACAGACTGTGAGATCATGACCTGAGCTGAATGCTCAACCCACTGAGCCACCCAGGCTCCCCTAGGAAAAGTCAATCTTATCAACAGCCTAATCTCCAGGAACTCCCTACTTACTGTCTTAATGGTAATGCTTTGCTAGAAGGAAAAACAAATTTAGTTTGACAATAGCTAGACCTCCAGTAATCTGTGAGTCTTGTTTAGTATATGAAAATCCCTTTAAGAAACTACCTCTTTTCTTTATCTCTCCCAACTCTATAGTATATAACCAGTCACTCTTCACAACCCCAGTGCAGCTCTTTCTGCCCACAGGTCTTGTGCCTGTGTTCTAAGAAAATCACCTTTTTAAAAAAGAAAAAGAAAAAAGAAAAAGAAAGAAAGAAAAAGAAATAAAAGGAATCCAAATTGGGGGAAAAAATAAAATAAAAATAAAACCGCCTTTTTTTTGCACCAAAGACATCTTAAGAATTCTTTCTTGGCCATCAGCTCCTTGACCCCCATCACTCCAATCCCCCCTGCCCCAATCAGTCCTGGTGCACCTGGCTGGCTCAGTCAATAGAGCATGCAACTCTTTTTTTTTTTTTTAATGTTTATTTTTGGGAGAGAGGGGAGAGAGAGAGAGAGTGTGTGTGTGTGTGTATGTCAGTGGAGAAGGTGGAGAGAGAGAGGGACAGAAGATCTGAAATGGACTCTTTGCTGACAGCTGGGAGCCTGACATGGGGCTCAAACTCATGAACCATGAGATCATGACTTGAGCTGAAATCAAGAGTCAGATGCTTAACTAACTAAGCCACCCAGGTGCCCCTAGAGCATGCAACTCTTGATCTTAGTGTTGTGGGTTTGAACCCCATTTTGGGTACAGAGATTATTTAAAAATAAAATTTTAGGGGGGCACCTGGGTGGCTCAGTCGGTTTAGCCTCCGACTTCGGCTCAGGTCATGATCTCACGGTTCGTGGGTTTGAGCCCCGTGTCGGCCTCTCTGCTGACAGCTCTCTCAGAGCCTGGGCCTGTTTCTNCCT
Organism: Crocuta crocuta; assembly: GCF_008692635.1. Lineage (NCBI taxonomy): Eukaryota > Metazoa > Chordata > Mammalia > Carnivora > Hyaenidae > Crocuta > Crocuta crocuta. Next base: position 14,115,993 of record NW_027531893.1, on the reverse strand, counting down.
CCGACTTCGGCTCAGGTCATGATCTCACGGTTCGTGGGTTTGAGCCCCGTGTCGGGCTCTCTGCTGACAGCTCTCTCAGAGCCTGGAGCCTGTTTCTCCCTCTCTCTCTGACCCTCCCCTGTTCACACTGTCTCTCTCTCTCTCTCAGAAATAATTAAAAATATTAAAAATAAAATAAAATAAAATTTTAGGGGCATCTAGGTAGCTTAGTAAAGCATGTGACTTTGGCTCAGGTCATGATCTCTAGGTTTGTGAGTTTGAGCTCTCATCAGGCTCTCTGCTGTTAACACACAGCCTGCTTCAAATCCTCTGTCTCCTTCTCTGCCTGCCCCTCCCCCACCCACTCTCTCAAAAATAAACATTAAAAAAAATTAAATCTTGAAAAACAAAAGTGGGGGCAGTCTTGTGGGACACCGCCTTTTAAGTTGTGGAATCTGACACTAACTCCAAGTAGTATCTGGCTTGAATTGTTGGACAGCCAGTTGGTATTGGAGAATCAGAGAACTGATGTTGGAAAAAACTCCATACAGCCAGCTATGTAGGGGGATCCAGTAAATAGTAAGTATTTTTAGAATCATTACCAGCCCCATACTCCAAACAACCTTTGCATCACACAGAGATATGTGAGTATTTTCCATTTGTGTGTCCTGTGCAGAATTTAAGTCAATTTAGACATTTATATTTCTGATTAATGAGCTAGAGATCATGATTGAGTATGAGGCCAGATCTCAAGATGGCTCTTTGAACTTTTCTGAAATTGTCTACTTTAACACCTTTGGAAGGAAAATGCACTGGGATGATAACATCAAAGTAAAGAACTTCATATCCATTTAGTGATCAAAAAGTAAAGGATAAAAAACACATCTTTAAGATTAAAGCAGTCTTCTGAATATTGGAGAAGGAGGCAGGGGGTGTTTGGTACGGGGGCATTTGCAGCTAATTTAATTGAATATCTCCTTTTCATCCTTGGCTGCTAAGATTAATGTTGGTTTTGAAGGCAGGATACAAGTGGCTGGGAGAAAATTCAGCAAGAAGTTTACTGGAAATAATTATAGAAACTGTAGAGATATCAACTTAGAGACTCTTGGGGCAGGACTAGAGGAGTGGAGATTGCACCCAACTCAGTGCTGGATTAAGTCCCTCAGGAGCTTTAATTCCTTGAATATATCACAGCTATAATGCTGTGAGTCTTCTTGATGGGATGCACTCTGAGGGACAGAGTTCTTACCCCAAACTGGTTAGCGTGAATCCAGTCAAGCCTCTAGAAATAACTTTCCACTTTGCCAGAAAGACAGGGGAGAGAGTCAGCACCAGGAAGAGGCCAATCAGACACATTTAGAAGGTCGGACATCCTTCATGACAACTGACCCGATTCTTAAAAAATAAATGTCATTTGGGGCGCCTGGGTGGCTAAGTCGGTTAAGCGTCCGACTTTCGCTTAGGTCATGATCTCGCAGTTCGTGGGTTCGAGCCCCGCGTTGGGCTCTGTGCTGACTGCCGGCTCAGAGCCTGGAGCATGTTTCAGAGTCTGTGACTCCCTCTCTCTCTGACCGCCCCCTGCTCACGCTGTCTCTCTCTCTCCTAGAAATAAATAAAACATTAAAAAAATAATAAAAAAATAAAAATAAATGTCATTCATTTCAGAAAGTTCATTGTTAGTGTAAAGAAACACTACTGATTTTTGTATGTTGATTTTCTATCCTGCAACTTTACTGAATTTGTCTGTTAGTTCTAATCAGTGTGTGTGTGTGTGTGTGTGTGTGTGTGTGTGTTTGGGGGGGGAGTATGTTTAAGATTTTCTTCCTATAGGATCATGTCATCTGAGAACAAAGATAATTTTCCTTCTTCCTTTCTAATTTAGATGTCGTTTATTTCTTTTTTCATGTCTGATTTCTGTGGCTAGAACTTGCAGTATTTTGTTGAATAGAATGGTAGGAGTGGCATCGTTGTCTTGTTCCCAATCTTAGAAGAAAAGCTTCCAGTTTTTCACCATTAAGTATGATGTTACCTGTGAGCCTTTTATATGTGGTCTTCATGGTGAGGTAAATTCCTTAAATACCTAATTATTAAAAAAAAAATTTTCCCCAATGTTTATTTATTTTTGAGAGACAGAGTGTGAGCAGGAGAGGGGTAGACAGAGAGGAAGACACAGAATCTGAAGCAGGCTCCCAGACTCTGAGCTGTCAGCACAGATCCCGACTCGGGGCTCAGACCCATGAACCATGAGATCATGACCTGAGCTGAAGTCAGACATTTAACTGACTGAGCCACCCAGGCATCCCATTAAATACCTAATTTGTTCATATATGTTTTGTCATGAAAAGGTATATTGTATTTTATCAAATGCTTCTTCTGCATCAATTGAGATAATCGTGTGATTTTTTTATCTTCATTCTGTTAACATGGTGTATCGCATTGATTGATTTGGGTATGTTAAACTACCCTTGTATCCTGGGTATAAATCTATCTTGTCAGGGTGTATGATTCTTATAATGTGCCGTCAAATTTGGTTTGCTAATACCATATGAGGATTTTTGAATCTATATTCATCAGGGATATTGGTCTGTAGTTTTCTTGTAATGTCTTTGTCCAGCTTTGGTATCAGTGATGCCAACCTCATAAAATGAGTGTTTCTTCTTCTTCTATTTTTGGAAAGTTTAAAAAGGATTGGTATTAATTCTATAATATGTTATATGAACTTGGAGGACATTATGCTGAGTGAAATAAGCCAGACACAGAAGAACAAATACTAGGTGTTTTCACTTCTATCAGAAATCCTAAACACTCAAACTCAGAAGCAGAGGGTAGAATGGTGGTTTCCAGAGGCTGGAAGAAAGGGGAATCCAGGAGGGTGTTGGTCTAAGGGAAGAGTTTCAGGTATGCAGGACAGAAAAGTCCCAGAGATCTGCAGTACACTGTGTGGTGCATGGTGAATGCAGTTAATGATACTGTATGATATTCTTTTTTTTTTTTTAAGGGGATAGCCCTATTTTATTAATGTTTATTTATTTTTAAATTTTTTAATGTTTGTTTATTTCTGGGAGAGAGAGAGAGACAGAGCATGAACAGGGAAGGGGCAGAGAGAGGGGGAGACACAGAATCCAAAGCAGGCTCCAGGCTGTTAGTAGAGCCCGACTTGGGGCTCAAACCCATGAACTGTGAGATCATGACCTCAGCCTAAGTCAGACACTTAACCGACTGAGCCACCCAGGCTCCCCTATTCATTTATTTTTGAGAGAAAGTGTGGAGGAGGGGCAGAGAGAGAGAGGGAGAGAGAGAATCCCAAGCAGGCTCCGTGCTGTCAGCACAGAGCCTGACACAGGGCTTAATCTCAGGAACGGTGAGATCATGACTCTAGCTGAAATCTAGAGTTGGAGGCTTAGCTGACTGATGCCCCTGTATTATTCCTAAAAATGTGTTAAGAGGGTAGATCTTATGTTAAATGTTCTTATCACTAAATAAAAGGAGACAGGAAGCTACTGGAGGCGATGGTTACGTTTATGGCTCTGGTTATTTATGGGGACAGTTTCACAGACATAAACTTACCTTCAAACGCATCGAAATATATATGTTAAATATGCACAGCCTGTTTTGTGTCAAACAATAAAAGTCCATGTCATTGAGAAAGCAGATCAGTGGTTGCCCGAGGCCGAGAGGAGGGAAACAGGAAGTTAATGTGTAACAGGTGCAGAGTTTCAGTTCTGCGAGATGAAGAAGTTCTGGAGACAGAGGGTTGTGATAGCTGCACAATAAAGTAAATGGACTTACTGCCAATGAACTGTACACTTTAAAAAGGCTAAGGTGGCAAAACGTATTTGTGTTTGATACAATTTCTTTACGTCAGTGTGAAAGAGGAGATGATAGAAAGAGGCGAGAGGAGTTTTCTGGATAAAAAGAGTAAAGAGACAACAATACCTGCCACAGGTGAATTTCTCTCTCTCTCTCTCTCTCTCTCTCTTTTTAAGTTTATTTATTTTGAGAGGGAGAAAGTACAAACAGTGGAGGAGGGCCGGAGAGAGGGAGAGACAGAATCCCAAGCAGACTCCACACTGTCAGCATAGCCCGATGTGGGGCTGGAACTCACGAACTCTGAGATCACGACCTGAGCTGAGATCAAGAGTCAGATGCTTAACTGACTGAGCCCCCCCAGACGCCCCTACCGCAGGTGAATTTTAATGGCATCCCGGTTTGAGGAGACAAACAGTCTTAAAGGCATTCTGAAGGCAACCAGGGAGACTTGGAAGTGGATGGATATCAGAGACAGTACAGAACTTTCGTTAATTCCCTTAGGTGGAGTAACGCCCAGAGACAGTGTAGGTAGGGGACTGTCTCTATTCCTACGACACGAGCCCTGAAGTATTTAGGGATCACGTGTCCATGGTGTCTGCAACTTTCTTTCAAATGGTTCTGAAAAAGAAAAAGAAAAAAAAACCAAGTCCAGTAAAAACAAAAATAAATAAACAGCAAAAATGACAAAACATTAGCAGTTATTGAATCTTGGTGGAAGGTGCACTTTTCTGGAACTTCAGGTGTATCTGAATGGAAGGAAGATGGTAGGATAAGGTGATTATGATTCCTCTCTCCATCCTTTTTCTTATGTGGTTCAAGATACCAATAAAACCAACAAAGGGGCACCTGGGTGGCTCAGTTAGGCATCCAACTTCGGCTCGGGTCATAATCTCACGGTTCGTGGGTTCAAGCCCCGCGTCGGGCTCTGTGCTGACAGCTCAGGGCCTGGAGCCTGCTTCGGATTCTGTGTCTCCCTCTCTCTTGGACCCTCCCCTGCTCATGCTGTCTCTCTCTCTCTCTCTCTCTCTCTCTCAGAAATAAATAAAACATTAAAAAAAAAACAGCAAGGTGGTGGGAGGAGGGATGAATCGCTGAAACACAGGATTTTTTTCAGGCAATGAAACTATTCTGTGCGATACCAAAAGGGTATATATGTAGTGTTTTGCGTTTGTTAAAACCCGTGAGGCTGCACACTTACAAGGAGTGAACCCTAATGTAAGTGTTGAACTTTCATTAACAATAACACACTCATGTCGGGTCATCAGTTGTAACAAGGGTTCCACACCAATACGTATTGCTAATAAGAGAGGAAATATAAGGCAAGAGTGAGTATACGGGAACTCTCTGTACTTTCTGCTCATTTTTTCCCTGTAAACCTGCTCTAAAAAATAAAGTCTATGGGGGCCCCTGGGTAGCTCAATCGGTTGAACATCCAACTTCAGCTCAGGTCATGATCTCACGAGGTTCATGAGTTTGAGCCCTGCGTCGGGCTCAGAGCCTGGAGCCTGCTTCAGATTCTGTGTCTCCCTCTCTCTCTCTGCCACTCCTCTGCTCATGCTCTGTCTCTCTCTGTCCCCAAAATAATAAACATTAAAAAAAATTTTTTTAGGGGCGCCTGGGTGGCTTAGTCGGTTGAGCGTCCGACTTTTGCTTGGGTCATGATCTCGCGGTTCGTGGGTTCGAGCCCCGCGTCAGGCTCTGTGCTGACTGCCAGCTCAGAGCCTGGAGCCTGTTTCAGTCTGTGACTCCCTCTCTCTCTGAACCTCCCCAGCTCACGCTGTCTCTCTCTCTCTTCTAGAAATAAATAAAAATATTTAAAAAAAAAATTTTTTTTAAATAAAGTCTAGGGGTGCCTGGTTGGCTCAGTCTCAAGAGCACATGACTCTTGATCTTGGTGTTGTAGGTTCAAGCCCCATGATGGGTACAGAGATAAATAAATAAACTTTTTAAAAATTAAAAGTAAAGTCTTAATTAAAACAAGAAGAAATATAAAGTTTTCATAATAATCTGAGAAGTTAGTAGTCAGAAATGTATGCACTGGGGTACTGTATAATTATAAAATATGGGTCACAAATTTGGCTCTGAGCTTCACAGAAGCTAGGTAAAGAGGGAAACAGATGATAAAAACATATTTACTTAATAGAGGGTAAGATGTTTTCTGGAAGGAGGGGAAGAAATAGGAAAGAAATCTCTTCCATGGGTCCTAAAAAAAAAAGCAGCAAATAAAAGGTTATGTAATTGCTCATCCTTGATATTCCTAAAATTGATTGAAAAGCAAGTTGCAGGGCACCTGCCTGGTTGTCAGTAAAGCATGTGATTCTTGATCTTGGTATCATGAGTTTGAGCCCCATGTTGGGTATAGAGATTACTTAAAATCTTTTTTTTTTTAATTTTTAAAAATGTTTATTTGTTTTTGAGAGAGAGAGACAGAGACAGAGACAGAGAGAGAGTGGGGGAGGGGCAGCGAGAGAGGGAAACAGAATCCAAAGCAGGCTCCAGGCTCTGAGCTGTCAGCACAGAGCCCGATGTGGGGCTTGAACTCACAAACCATGAGATCACGACTGGAGCAGAAGTTGAACCCTCAACTGACTGAGCCACCCAGGCGCCCCAAAAATAAAATCTTAAAAAAAAAAACAACTCGGGCATCTGGCTGGCTTAGTTCGTACAGCATGTGATTCTTGATCTCAGGGTTGTAGTTCAAGCCCATGTTGGATGTGGGGATCACTTAGAAAATCTTTAAAATTAGGAACATAATAATTGGGCGGGGGTGGGGGGGAGGATCCCTGAACAGCAAAAGGAATATGAAGAAGAAGGAAGTACACAAAGTTCTCCTTTTTTTCTATTTTCTCAGAATGACAACTTCATTGCTTTTATCCACCTATCAAATATCAAATTCTTGGATGCAGTGGGGGAAGGGGATTCCCCTCTTTGGCTATTGGCCCTAAACTCTGTTGAGAAATCCAGCCCTGATACAGCTCTTCTCTTTAGCAAATATTTATTTGCTCAACAAATATTGACATTTTGCTATCTGTCAAGTGCCAGGCATTATGTTTGGTTCTGAGACCACAAAGGTTAAACGCAAAAATTCCTGCCTTCAAGGAATTTACACACTTGAGAGGAAGGAAGGGGACTGACCGGCAAATCTCATGCTAGTATAATGGGCCCAGAGCCATCAGGTGTCTGGAGGGGATCGTGGCAATAGCGTGGGGGCCGCCTCACTACTGAGACAGTGAGTCACTGAAGCTTGAAAACGAGGAGCCACCTGCCAAGGCGAGGGAGGGGGAGGGAGGGAGGATGCCCAGCAGAGGCAAAGTGGGAGAGCAGGGAGGGCAGGGGGTACTTTGGAGTGGACACTGTTAGAATATAAGCGGCACTGGAGCTACAGCTGGAAAGGTAGACAGGGACCCGGCCTGGGGACTCCAGAAACCTCTTTCCAGAGTTTAGACTCTAACATGCCGGGAACTGGGAGGCTGCGATGCAGGGAAGTCTCCTAATCAGAAACGGGTTGTTTGGGAAAATGTCTCCTGGCTGTTTCTGAGGAGGCCAAGCTAAAGGCAGCTAGACCAGTTCTGAGCTGTTGCTGCAACGGAGAAATGACCCAGGAACGGAGCCAGAGGAAGGGGCGGCTTCCCTGGGCATCCTGGAGCGGCACCAGCAGGACTTACAGATGGATGATAGGCTGCGGAGATGACAGGGAGGAGGTGGGCTGACTCCTACGTCCCAGGCAGGGCCCTGGGGTGATGCTGGGTGTGGAAACCAGGTGAAGAGCTTCAGGAGGAGGGGAGGAGGTAGCCAGTAGCTCTGCGAACATTGAGGCCCAGGGCGTGTGGATGTCCAGGTAGAGACGGTGGGCTGGCCGCTGTGCAGGCAGGTCCAGAGTTCTAGAGAGAGTGTACGGCTGGACTAAGACCACAGAGTGTGCTGTGGGCCTGAGTGTCCCAGCAGGGCTCTGTGAAAGGGACACACTGGCCCTTCCTCAGCACTGTGCGTTCACACCATCAGTGGTCTGTGTGCCGGGCCCTGCCTGGAGGCTGGAGGTTGTGCAAATAGACAGAGACTATCCAAAGGAGAACAAACAGATGCTACGCACTCAGAGCTGGCTGTGCAGGTGATAGCAAGGGAGTCAGCCACCATTATTTGTGTTTTGGCAGAGGCTCAAAGGCAGACAGAGGAGAGGGAAAGCTTTATTGTTAAAAAAAAAAAAAAAAAAAAAGGTGGGGGCCAGGAGCATTTGGCTGGCTCAGTGAGTAGAGCATGTAACTCCTGACCTCAGGGTTGTGAGTTCAAGCCCCACATTGGGTGTTGAGCTTACTTTAAAAAAAATTTTTTTTTAATTTTTATAAATAAAGGAAGGAAGGAAGGAAAGAAGGAAGGAAGGATCCAGCTGTGCCCCAGTAGAGGCTGTGGGCATGGGGGAGTCAGAAGCAGGCTAACCAGAAGCAGAGAGTGCTGTGTGATTGGTTAGGGGTACCCATTGGGCTTTCTCTAGCTGGTCCTAAGCAAGGACAGGAATTAGGGAAGCTGTCAGTTACTAATCAAGTCCTGGCCTTTTGGGGCCAACTGTTACAGGGGTTGTTTTTTGGCTCCGAGGCTGGTTCTGTAGACAGTGGGTTGGGTCCCTGGGCTGCAGTTGAGGGTCAGAATTCTGTTTATATTAGGTCTGGCTAGTATCTGTCTATTCGGTCTCTCAAGGTGCAGCAGCAAACCTCTCAGCTACAGTCTGGCCCTCAGGGTGCTTGGGTCCACGGAGGGGAGACCTGTGTGAAGCAAGCAAGCAGATCTGCTATCAAGACTCCTCCATCCAGGGCTTAGTCCTTTACTGTCCTTGTCACCTGGCTCATTTTTTTCAAAGACACTCAGCAAGTCTCAAAGGGTCTTGAAACTAGAACTCTGACATGTTTTCAAACCTGAAGCATGTTTCCAAACGTGTATGTAAATGTTCATCCCAGAGCTATTCACAACAGCCTCAAAGTGGAAACAGCCCAGAGGTCTATCAATACATGAGTGGTTAAACAAAATGTGGAATAGCCACACGATGGAATATTATTCAGGGGTGCCTCGTGGCTCAGGCGTTTGGGTATTAGACTCTTGATTTTGGCCCAGGTCATGATCTCACGGTTTGTGGGGTCAAGTTCAGTGTCAGGCTCTGTGTTGACAGCATGGAGCCTGCTTGGGATTCTCTCTCCCCCTCTCTCTGCCCCTCTCCTGCTCACACACTCTCTCTCAAAATAAATAAATGTTAAAAAAAAAAAAAAAGAACTATTATTCAGCCACAAAAAGGAATGAAGTGCCGATCCATGCTATAATCCAACATGGATGAACCTTGAAACCATTCTAAGTGAAAGAAGCCAGACACACAAAAACCCCACAAAAGGTATGATTATACTTAAATGTCCAGAATAGGCAAATTGATAGACATAGAAAGCAGATTAGCTGTTGTCAGGGGCTGGAATGAGGGGAAGCATGGGAAGTGACTGCTTAATGGGTACAGATTTCTTTTGGGGTGATGAAAAAGCTCTGGAACTAGATAGTAGTTAGGGCTGCACAACACTGTGAATTCCACACAATTCCACTTCATTCCACACAATTGTACACTTTAAGGTAGTAGGTTTTTTTTTTTTTAATGTTTATTTATTTTAGAGAGAGAGCATGAGCAGGGGAGTGGCAGAGAGAGGAGACAGACAGGCTCTGTGCTGTCAGTGCAGAGCCTGATGCAGGGCTCAAACCCACAAACTATGAAATCATGACCTGAGCCAAAGTCGGATACTCAACCGACTGAGCCAGCCAGGTGCCCCTAAAATGACTAAAATGTTAAATGTAATGTTATGTGTATTTTATATGGATGGTCAGTTCTGGAGATTTAATTAGATTAAAAATACTTGTAGCCAAGGATTTTATTTGGTCAACTTTGATCAAACAGAACAAAATTCTCAAAAATAATTTTTAGTGTTTTTTTTTCATTTTTGAGAGAGAGAGAGACAGAGACAGAGTGCAAGTGAGAAGAGAGAAGGAGACACAGAATCTGAAGCAGACTCCAGGCTCCAAGCTGTCAGCATAGAGCCTGTCACAGGGCTTGAACCCATGAACCATGAGACCATGACCTGAGCTGAAGTCGGACATTTAACCAAGAGTCACCCAGGCACCCAAAATTCATTTTAAATGAATGAAAATATCAGCTTCTAGGTAAGGAATGAATTTCAAAAATGTAAAATATACAATGATATAGAAAAGACAATTTTCACTCAGTCTGGATGGTTCGTTTTCTCAACAAACCCAATTGTTATTTCTGCTACATGGATTTTACATGATGACAAAGCCAATAGTTAATAATGACAAGTGTAAAGGTGATTTTCTATTTGGTCAATATCACAGTGTTCACATTTAAAAGATTTCTAATGCAGAACAATAGCTCAGTTTGAATGATTGCAAAATGACTTAAATGAGGTAATACTGTCACTGCTTTAAGGTAATAGCAAATGAACTTTTTTTTTTAGGCAAATGACTCCGGTTCTTTTTCTGTTATTCACTGAAAAACACTATCAATCTCACAAGGCGATTCCCAGTCTCACTCTCCTATTGGGTACAATTTATTCTCCACTTTCTAGGCACGGGGCTGTGGGCTGTGCAAGTCATCTAATCTACATCCTCACAATCCCCTGCTGGGTAGGATTACTTTCCTGCATTTTACAGAGAGGTGATGTCATTTGCCCAAGTTCTCTCAGATAGTTAACACTGGATCCTCGCTTTCTTTAATTCTAAATCCTATTCTCTTCATTAACAATCTTGTTCTGTAAAGAGACAGATTGCAAATATTTTAAGCCTTTTCAGACCATGTAGTCTCTGTTGCAACTCTGTACTTAACACAAAAGCAGCCACAGACATGTAAACAAAGGGGCACAGCCTGATTCTGTACTGTAAAATGGGCACCAAAATTGTATTGATTTCCTATGTGTCATGCAATATTATTCTTTTGCTTTTTTCCCCAGCAGTTTTATTTTTACTTTTTTTAAATGTTTATTTATTTTTGAGAGTCAGAGAGAGCACAAGCAGGGGAAGGGCAGAGAGAGAGAGAAGAGAGACAGAGAATCCAAAGCAGGGTCCAGGCCCCGAGCTGTCAGCATGGAGCCTGACATGGAGCCGAAACTCACAAACTGCGAGATCATGACCCCATGATCATGACCTGAGCAGAAGCCAGATGCTTAACCAACTGAGCCACCCAGGTGCCCCTCCCCATTAGTTTTAAAATGTTAAAACCATTCTTGGCTTGCCGGCCATACAAAAATAGACAGCAAGCCAGTTCTGGCCTGATGGCTCTAGTTGGCTGACCTCTGCTCCTGCTCTCTGCGAGGTCCCCAAATGCAGCGAGCACAGCAGATGAGACGAGAAGGTGGACAGAACAGACTGGTCAGTACGTTGGCCTTTTGTAGGGACTGTGACTACCGGAAGAGCCTCGGGCTTCCTGAAGAAGCCCCTCGGTCTGCTCCTAACTCTCATTGCCATGTGTGAATGCGGCTCAGCATTGCCAATCCTTGCATGTTTTCCCAAGAAGGAAGCTGGAAATTCGTGTTTGTCTTTGTAGTCTCTCTGTTTCAATAGTAGCAGTGAATTTAAATTTCTAAAAGAAGATAGTGTCTATCAAAGCACATCTTAGGTCAGACATGGCCCACAGGGTCCCTTGTTTGCAACCTCTTCTCTCTGGTTGGGTGGGTTCTCAACCCTGGCTATTCTTGGAATCACTTTGGACTTAAAAAAAGCATCAGAGAAATCACTTTGGACTAAAAAAAGAACCTTACTCCCAGAGATCGAATTTACATGGTCCACAGAGGAGCATCTATATATTTTTAAAGCACCCCTGTTGATTCTGAAGCATAGCCACTATTTTCTCCTTCAGACAATCACACATCCTAATCCCTGGAGCCCTGTACATACACCAAAGGAGGCAGATTTCCAGCTGCTCTCAGTCCAAAAGCCAGTTCATTTATGAGGCGCCTGGCTGGCTCAGTCGGTTGCCTGTTCGACTTCAGCTCAGATCATGGTCTCACGGTTCATGGGTTCAAGCCCCTCATCGGGCTCGCTGCTATCACACAGAGCCTGCCTTGGATCCTCTGTCTCCCACTCTCTCTGCCCTTCCCCTGCTTGCTCTATCTCTCAAAAATAAATAAAACATATAAAAAAAAGAGTCAAATCATTTAACCTGTTCCTGGGCCTGCCCCAAAGCTATTGTTTATAAACACTGCCATAAAGGACTGGAGTCTTTCTCTTGCTCATTAATCCTTCTACTTGTTAGAGAGAAACACCTCTTCTTGTCAATGCTGAGGAGCAAAATTGTAACGACCACTTGCCAGTAAAGTCAGAACGTAGAGGGAACCAGCCATGGGGCAGATTTGCGGACTAGTCTGATGGTACCTTTTTCTGCACACTGCCCTGCTGTTTAGAATCCTGGGGTACTTGAGGGACACCTGGGTGACTCAGTCGGTTGGGCGTCCGACTTCGGCTCAGGTTGTGATCTCACCACTTGTGGGTTCGAGCCCCACGTCGGGCTCTGTGCTGACAGCTCAGAGCCTGGAGCCTGCTTCAGATTCTGTGTCTCCCTCTCTCTCTGTTCCTTCCCCGCTTGCACTCTGTGCCTTTCACAAAAATGAATAAATGTTAAAAAAAAAAAAAAAAGAATCCTGGGGTACTTGAATCCTGACTGTAGTCAGGGAAGCCCCACAGATGTAAGCCAGCTGCCTGACCCAGAGGCCTCTGATAGCTTCCCTTGCTCTTTACCTTGGCTTGCATGGTCTGGTCCATTGTATCAGGGAGGGTTCAGCCACAAAAACACTATAGGCTATGGGATAAGAGATTCATTCTAGGGATTAGACGTTACAGAGCTGGAGGAGGAGCAAGGGGAGGAATGATCCAGGAGGGAAAGTAGGAGATCAAACGAAGCACTAGCCAGTCTATCTGAACAGCCAAGCGCATTTGGCCACCAAAATAGAATAGCCAAGGGAAGGCTCTGTGGCAGGCTGTGCCTCTGTGTCACTACTGCCACCAAGCATCTGGTGGTGGGACAGGGGCTGCTTTTGGTCAGGACAAGAGCTGAGTGTAGAGCGGAGGACGGCAAAGGCCAGTGGAACCTGCGGGCGTCTCCGCATCTTATCTACCACTGTGTCTGACCACGATGACTTTCAGGGATGCTGGTGCTGCACCTACTCTTGCCTCTTTTGGCCAAATCGAACAGGGAAGAAGATTCTAGGAAACCTCTTTCCAACTTAGCCAAGTTGACCCAGTACAAACCACACATCCCTGCATTCCTCTCTTGCCTCTTCTGGCCGTCACTCTCTGTGATGGTTAATTTTGACCTGGGCCATACAATCTCCAGACAGGCATCTAGTTAAATATTACTCTGGGCGAATCTGTGAGGGTGTTTTGGGAAGAGGTTAGCATTTGAATCAGTAGACTGAATGAAGCAGATTGCCCTCCTCAAGGTTGGTAGCCTTAACCCAATGGTTGAAGGCCAGAGTAGATAGAAGAAGCCTGAGGAAGGTAGAATTCTCTGTCTCTGGCTGACTGTAGAGCTGGGACATCTGTCTCCTCCTGAGATGGGGACTTATACCATGGGCATTCCTGATTCACGGGGCTTGGACTTGGACTAGAACTTACATCACTGGCTCCATTGGTTCTCAGGCCTTCAGGTTTGGACTTGAACTACACCACCAGCTTTCCCGGGCTTCCAGTAGATTGTGGGATTTAGCCTCCATAATCATGTGAGCCAATTTCTTTCTCTCTCTCTCTCCTATTGGTTTTCTTCCCCTGGAGAACCCGAAAACACAGCCGTTCTTTAAGTCCCCAGAAGTTGCCAAGTTCCTTCCTACCTCAAGGACCTTTCACTTCCAGCTGAAATGTTCTTCCCCCAGCAACTCCTCACCTAGCTCCTTTTTTCTCATCCCCTAGGGCCCAGCTAAAGTCACTTTCCCTGAACTTCCCATACAAGTTATCCTCTGTTATTCTTCTCTCAGAAGTACAACTTGGGGTTGTATCTATACAACAAAGAGAAAAGTCTCAATACTCAGCTTGGGGTTGTGTCCTTACTTGTAGTATTTCTTTCTTTTGCTAGCTAGGAAGCTCTTTGAGGGCAAGGATTGTGTCTACTTCGTTCACCGTTGTCAACCCAGTGCCTGGTATGGAGTAGTTTCCAAACATACCTATGACATGGACCTAGTAATTTTATTTTATTTTTTCCTTTTAAGTCATCTGTACACCAAACATGGGGCTCAAACTCACCGCCCCGAGATCAACAGTCACATGCTCCCCGTACTGAGCTGGCCTGGTGCCCCCAAACACAGTCATTTTCAAGGCTGGTGTTTCAGAGAAAAGAAAAAAGATGGTCCCTGGCCTAATATGTGGCTTCATTTTGCTACATATTTTATGGTCTACATATGTCAAAACAAACCAAAACAAAAATACTTAAAGTCCCTGCCAGCAGGCAAAAATTAACCTTACTACCCATTAACCATGCCGGGATCCCCCATTGGTCCAGTAAAAACCATTAGAGGTAATAGCTAAAACCTCATGGTGTAATTAACTAACTGGCTCTCAGCAGGAGTTTTAATGGCCACCATGCGAGCTCTAGAAAGTTTCTATGGCTTAATGGCCCACATACATTCACAGCTCTACATGTTTCTTTAGTGTCTACATTGTTTTCTCTGTGAGAATGCTTTATTCGAATAGACTATTTTGCTTGCAAAAAATATTTTTCCAAAAAAATTCCAGACAGTTATAATCCCAGTGCAGTTTTCTACCACAATCCATGAGCTAATGAAGCAAACAAATTTGTGGAATCCCTGAGACATATAGGCACTTAATAAATGGTAGTTTCTTTCCCATATCTCCAGGGTTATTTTTTCTGTAAGGATTAAACAAACTTTCAACAGGTACTAAATAAGTCCTAAAAATCAAATGCATAGTATAGGGAATATAGACCCACAATACTGTATTATAATCATCAAACTTCCCAAGAGACTAGAGCTTAATTATTCCAACCACTAAAAGGAAATAATTATGTGATATAATAGAGGTGCTAATTTAGTATATGGTGGCAATCACATGACAATACATGAATGTATCAAATCAACATGTTATACACCTGAAATTTACACAATGTTACATATAAAATTTATTTCAGTTTAAAAAGTGCTACTTAACTCAAACTACTGGTTATGAAAATGTCCCTGAAAGAAAATAAAATGGTAGGGGCCCCTGGATGGCTCAGTCGGTTAAGTGTTGGACTCTTGATTTTGGCTCAGGTCATGACCTCATGATTTGTGAGTTCAAGCAGTAAATCAGGCTCTGTGCTGAAAGAGCAGAGCCTGCTTGGGATTCTCTCTCTGCTCCTCCACTGCTTGCCTGTGTGCTTGTGTGCTCGCTCTCTCTCGCTCTCTCTCTCTCTCTCGCATGCAAAATTAATAAAATAATTAAGTGATCTAAAAAATAAAAAACTATTTTTTAAGAAAATAAATAGGTAAGTAAAGGAACTTTATTTGAGGAAGATAAAAAGTGAATATTTATTGGGGCACCTGGGTGTCTCAGTCGGTTAAGCATCTGACTTTGGCTCAGGTCATGAGCTCACAGTTCGTGGGTTCGAGCCCCGCGTTGGGTTCAGTGCTGACTACTAGCTCAGGGCCTAGAGCCTCTTTCAGGTTCTGTGTCTCCCTCTCTCTCTGACTCTCCCCTGCTCATGCTGTCTCCCTCTCAGAAATAAATAAAACATTAAACAAAAAAAATTTTTTAAGTGAATATTTATTTTAAAGTTTATTTTCAGAGAGAGCACAAGCACGTGCGTGTGTGTGTAAATGGGGGAAAGGCAGAGAGAGACAGAGAGAATCCCACACAGGCTCAGTTCCATCAGTGCTGAGTCTGACTCAAACTCACAAACTGAGAGATCATGACCTGAGTGGAAATCAAGAGTCAGTTGTTCAACTGACTGAGACTAGCAGGTGCCCCCAAAATGAATATTTTAAAAAGAGCTGCTGAGCCTTACCTCTAGGTACCTCGTCTTGAAGCTTAGTTGTAAATCTCTAGCATGCTTCTTTCTTTTTTTAATGTAAAAAAAAGAATTAAAAGCTGGGCAAAAAAAGAATTAGAAGCTGGAAAAAATTAAAGGCTGGAAAAAAAAATTAAAAGTTGACAAAAACATCACATGAATTTGGAAAATAACTCTTTGGAGTAAGGAGCTCAGTATTTTTAGGAACGGCCCTGGATGTTGGGCCTTCTTCTTTTTCTTCTTCTTAAATTCATTTACTTATTTCAAGAGAGGGGGACAGAGAGAGAATCCCACACAGACTCCACGTTGGCAATGAGGAGACTGACATGGGGCTCAAACTCACAAACTGTGGTATCATGACCTGAGCCGAAATCAAGAGTCGGACACTTAACAAACTGAGCCACCTGAGCATTCTTTCGTCTTGTTCCCATGAGAGAATTCTTACTGCTTCCACCACTTCTCAATGTCCCTGTGGTTACAGCTGAGCTCTTCCATCCTTTGACCAAGAAACAGGGCTGCTAAAGCACCTCTGGAATGGAATCAGGGCTTTTTACCAAAGCAAGTGAGGATATTCCGCCACCATCCAGACCTGGTGGTAAGTCTCCAGGTTGCCCAGGGCCAGGCATTCACCCTTGCCATCAGCACCACCTCTCTGGGGACGGGGCCACCAGCCTCTATTCTACAGGGGCTACACTGGCCTGAACTATGGCAAAGGTAGCTGTCCACAGGGAGTGAACCGGTTGGGGAAGTGACAAGCCTTGGGGCATAAAGCCGGATCCTAGGCTGGCTGTAACTGGTTGAGAGTCCTCCCTGCGTGATAAGAGGACAACCGACACAGCTTCCAAGCTCCGGAAGCTTATTTCATGTGCTTAAGTGAAGATCAGCTCCTCCCCACCGCACACCTGTGTGTTCTCTTTCCCAGCCCAGGGGCTGTTCTGGGGAAGTGTGGTCCCCGGACCAGCAGAATCAGCTGCACCACGTTAGAAGTGCAAATTCTCAGGCCCCACCCACACCAACCGAAACCCAGCAGGGTGGGGCCCGGCAATCTGTGTGTCTTAACAAACCCTGCCGCTGACCCTGAGATATACCAAAGCTTGCTCTAGTCTGGGGCGGGGCTTCTCCTACCCGAATTGTACTAGAATCTCCTGGGAAGCTTTGAAAACATTGGGAGTGGCCAGGCTCCACCCATACAAATTACATC
This sequence comes from Crocuta crocuta, assembly GCF_008692635.1. NCBI lineage: Eukaryota > Metazoa > Chordata > Mammalia > Carnivora > Hyaenidae > Crocuta > Crocuta crocuta. The sequence goes on along the minus strand of NW_027531893.1, from coordinate 14,098,978 downwards.
AGAATCTGGCAGGGAGACTCAGACATCAGTAGTTCTTATCACCCCTCCCCCCTCCCAAGGCCTTGAATGGCAAGACGCTTTGAGAACCAGGGGTCGACTCTAGGGCCTGGAGGACCACAGCTTCACCTGGGAGCTTGTTAGAAATGCAGAGTCTCAGGCCCCATCCCAGAGCTGCTAAAGCTGTCTGCACTTTCACAAGATCCCGAGTGACTGGGAAGCACATAGAAATGTGACAAGCACTGACCCGGAGAGCAGAAAACACATCTGAAGTGTTTCTGACTTATAGATCAATGATTTACCGAATTGGGTCCAAAGGTTGCTGCTTTTGTTTTTCTGGTTCTCTGGTGACCCTCCCTCTCCCCCATCAGTGGATGCTCTGTCTGGTTGGGGGAGGAGACACCACCAGGAGGAGAGGAATTAAATTCAGTGAGCACCTCAAGGGGGCCCTGCAGAATGAGGAAGGAAGGAAGATATATTTTAATTAACACTTGGATGTGTTCTGGAGGTATGCTGTTCACCAGATTATTAAGCACCACATTATGTAATAACTGCTCCCAGGAGGCCTCCCCATAAAGCAGCTCTTTCTTACTCTCCCACCCTCCAATTTCTTATTTCATTCATTTTTCACCGTCGCACCAGATCACTACTGAAATGATTTAGAAAGTGAAACCATGGCTGGCTCAGAATTGGAATAAATATTAAGCCAGATTTATTATTCCTTTTTTTTACCTATATATTTATTTTGAGAGAGAGAGAGAGAGCACAAGCAGGGGAGGGGCAGAGAGAGAGGAAGAGAATCCTGAGCAGGCTCTGAACTGCCACAGCAGAGCCAGATACGAAGCCTGAATTCACAAACCGTGAGATCATGACCTTAGCCAAAACCAAGAGTTGGATGCTCAACAGACTGAGCCACCAAGGCGCCGCTATTTTTTCTTTAAACAGTGTGAAGAGAGAGTTTCGGATCAGAATGGGTAGGCTTTGGGGCGCCTGGCTGGCTCAGTCGAAAGAGCATGGGACTTTTGATCTTGGAGTCATGAATTCGAGTCCCACAGTGGGTATAGAGATTACAATATTTTGTTTTAAAAAAAGGCTGACTTTGTGACCAAGTGCAATAGGAAGTTTATTGCAATTTTTTAAACTCACAAGGGTTTTTAAATTAACCCAATTTACACTTTTAATCTTTTTCCTCATCTTGAAAATGAGATGCGGCTATATACTCATCTCTATATGTGTGTGTTTAGGCACAGTCTTGACAGTCACGGATTTCTACGGTGCATCTGCATTCTGGGTGGCAGAGTGTGGAAAGAGGCCGGGAGTGAGGATGCTTGGGTCCCTTCTAGCAAGTCACTTGCTACGCAGGGCCTGGCTTTCTCACTTCTATAATGGAGTTTGACAGTTGAGGTTGCAAATTCAGATGCCCTCAGGAGCCTAGGTGGAAATCTAGGGTTTAGGGCATTGCCTACCCAGCCCTTTTCTCCTTGTTAACCTGTGAGAACGTGGGTCCGGTATTGCCAGTTTCAAGAGAAGCAAAATAAATAAATAAATAAAATCTGAATTTTTGTCTGCATTTTCCCAATTTTTGAATGTTAGGAGCTAATATAACTTGATTTTTGTTTTCTTTTTTTGCAGAATTTGAAAACATCCCTGAGCCATCGACCACCTGCGGCCCGCCAGGTAGTGACCTGTAGGCTAAGTGGTATTCCAGGACTCTTAGAATTTCATGCTACCCCTTTAATGAATCTGTTGTTTTTGTGTCGTCATATCTATGTCTCTAGTTTATTCTTTCAATAAATATATGAGCACCCATCATAAGCCTGAAACCATAGTTGATTAAAAAAAAAAAAGCATGACATAGAGTTTCTACTTGTAGGTAAGGAAGTAGGAGAGCTAAGTGAGATGCACCAATATAGAATAAGGCTTCCTGAATGATCAGACTTGTTGAAAAGTCTAAAGAAAGGCAGGTCCAGTTCTTTAGCGAGACACACAATCTCTCTGAGGCTTGATATTTTCATCTGTAAAATGGGGAGAATAATACCTCTCCACCAAGCCTGTGTGAAGATGAGAATTCTGTCTGTAAGGTGCCTAGCATGTGGTAGATGCTTAGTAAATAATGCTAACTAGCACCACTACTTTTATTATTACATTATAAACTAGGGGGTGGGTCTGATTAAAATCATGCAGTGGCAATTCTTAACTTGTAAGCAGCAGGTGGCTTTCCCAAAGAGTATACTTTGTTTTCCCACAGAGATGGCATCATCATTGCCTGCCTTCCCCAAGGCAAATCAGGAAAAGCCCATCTAAACTACACGTGGCCTCAATGTTGCACAATTGCAATTAAAAAAATTTTTTTGTTAATGTTTATTTACTTTTGAGAGAGAAAGAGACAGACAGACAGGGACAGAACATGAGCGGGGGAGGGGCAGAAAGAGAAAGAGAGACACAGAATCTGAAGCAGGCTCCAGGCTCCGAGCTATCAGCCCAGAGCCGGATGTGGGGCTCGAACTCATGAACCGTGAGATGGTGACCTGAGCCGAAGTTGGAGGCTTAACCGACTGAGCCACCCAGGCACCCCCACAATTGCAAGTTTTTTTAAAAAAATCAGAAAACAGCACTGATGCGATGCAAATACATCAGAGAAGCTCTTTCAGGTCTTTTCCACCAATGATGACACAAGGCCTTTTACTTGTTGTGAGCAGTGCTTGAGTTCTCATGCAGCTTTAGTTAGAATACCAAGAAGCAGAGGTGCATACTTGACGATTTTGAAGGGGGCTGGTAGGGATGTGTAAGGGCCTTTAACATAGATGATTCTTGGTTTTTTAAATTTGTCTAATTGCACTTGAAAACGTATAACTTCCCTTTTTCCTGGAGACAATTATTTCTAACACTGATTTCACACTTACCCTTAAAGCTTCATCTTCAGGCCGATGACTCTCAAAATTGCATCTTTGGGGGCACCTGAGTGGCTTAGTCAGTTAAGCGTCCGACTTTCGCTTAGGTCATGATCTCACGGTTCGTGGATTCGAGCCCCGCGTCGGGCTCTGTGCTGACAGCCAGCTCAGAGCCTGGAGCCTGTTTCAGTCTGTGACTCCCTCTTTCTCTGACCCTCCCCTGCTTATGCTGTCTCTCTCTCTCCTAGAAATAAATAAAAAACGTTTTTAAAAAAATTGCATCTTTGGGCCACATTTGTACATATCCGGCCCCAAGCCTGGCCTCTCTCCTCAGAGATCTCATACACATCTTGGATTTAACACAGTCAGAACAGAACTTTTGACCCAAATTTGCCTCCTCCCAAGCCTCTCCTATACCAATAAATCATATGCTGATTGCTCAGGTCAAACACTGAGAAATATCTTAATTTTTTTCGTATCATCTCCCACATCCTATCCTTCGTGGACGCCTATGTGCTTTGACTCGAATAGCCCATAGCATTATTTTAAAGTTTATTTACTTATTTATTTTTGAGAGAGAGAGAGAAAGAGAAAGAAAACGCACTTGGGCATGAACGGGGGGGGAGGGGCAGAAGCAGAGAACCTCAAGCAATCTTTGAAGGCAAGCACAGAACCCCATGAGGGGCTCCATCCTTCAAAACATGAGGTCATGACCTGAGCCATAATCAAGAGTGGGACACTTAACCGACTGAGCCATCCAGGTGCCCCAAAATCCCATTACAGGCAAAGTGTAATCACTTCTTTCCATGTGCATGCGATAGGTCAGTTCAAGCCACTATTATCTTTACTCCAACAGCCTGGTAACTGATCTTTCTATTTCTCCCACTTGGATCCTCGCCTGGCAGCCAGAGTGATCTGAAAGCACAAATAATCTTTCTCCCTTCGTCAGAACCCTCCAAACCCGTCCCGCGGCAGGTGAATAAAACCCAGACCTGTTACAATGCCCCACATAGGTCTGTGGGATCTTGGCTCTGCCCGTTTGCCCCAGACTGGCCCTACTTTTAAATGTCAAATGTGCCAGGCTTGTAGCAACTCAGCGCCCTTGCCAGAAAGTTCTCCTTGTAGCCTCTCTCTTCTTCTCATCACTGTCTCTTCCTCAGAAAGGCCTTCCTTGACCATCTCTGACAGAGACTTCTAGTTGTCCACTCTTGTCCATAGAAATGGAACCACTTATTTTTAGCTGTACCCATAATGGCCCCCTTCCCTTGACGAGTTATGACCATGCGGCTAAGTTTTGGCCAATGCAATCCAAACAGAAATACAATGTGGCAGTTTCCAGGAACCATCTTAAAAACTCATTGGCACATAGCCTCTCCCCCTCCACTCCCCACCTTTGTTGATTCTGCTGGCTGGAATATGATGTGATGGCTGGAGCAGCTGATGAGGTAACCATAGAAATGGAGGTTGTATGCAGTAGAGCAATAAGACAGAAGGAGCCTGGATCACTGAGGACTTGCTGAAGCAGGATTCCCTTCACACAACTGGATGACTTGCTTCTGGACTCCTACTTGAGAGAGCAACAAACTCTTATCTTGTTTAATCCAGTGTTACTTTCGATCCTGTTACCAACTTACCTCCAATTGATATTGGAGTCTCTGGCCAAGGCAGCCTTCTTTCATACTTACCTGTATTCTTTTCTTTAAAGCACTTAGCACCTAAAATTGCCCTATTATTTATTTATGCTTCTATTTATGTTTTTATTATCTATCTTCCCCCTTCTGGATTGTGAACTCCTTGAAGCCTACTATATCCTCTCTCCCTTGCAGAGTGCCATACAAGGTGCTTAGCAAATACTTATGGAATGAATCAGTGAATGAACACCTACTATGTGCCAGGGAGGAGAGATACAAAGATGATTAACACATGTTTCCTGTGTCCCTCTGGAGAAGCTTGCCATCTAAACAGAAAATAACTCTCTAGTTTGAAGTGGCAGTCATTCTCATTAGATTCATCTAAAACAGTGGTTCTTGGGGTGCCTGGGTGGCTCAGTCAGTTGAGCATCTGACTTCGGCTCAGGTCATGATCTCATGGTTCACGAGTTCGAGCCCCGTGTCAGGCTTAGACAGCTTAGAGCCTGGAGGCTGCTTCAGATTTTGTGTCTCCCTCTCTCTGCCCCTCCTCTGCTTAACTAACTCTCTCTCTCTCTCTCTCTCTCACTCAAAAATAAATAAACATTAAAAACAATTTTAAATAAAACAGTGGTTCTTGTTTAGAGGCAACTTTGTACTGCAAAGGACATTTGTCAGTATCTGGAAATATTTTGACTACAGCTGGGGGCTGCTCTGGTATCCAGTAAATAGACTCACAGAACGCTGCCAGACACCTTGTGAGGCACAGGACAGCCCCTGCCTAGAAAATTAGTTGGCCTCAAGTGCCAATAGTGCTGACATTGATGAACCATGACCTAGCAAAGGTCAATGCCAATTAGATTTTTCAGGGAGCAAGCTCTTTGGGCTGTAGAAGCCACGGGTTGTGGGAAACACGTACCACATGGCCCCTTTGGAGTTATTAGTGAGAGCGCAGAATTAAGCCCCAAGTAGAAGTTGGCTGAGTTGTCACATTCTGCAAAGCTCTCCATGGAGAGGCCAACCCCAACTGTCAACTGTTTTTACTTGTCACAGGGTCCACATTGTGCAGACACTGTAAACTCAGAACAGGTAAAATTATATCCAGAACCCTAGAAACCATGCCAACGAAGCTCTTTGAACAGTTGCATCATTAACATAAAGAACTCCGGCATGAATTTTCACTTGGCCTGAGCTTCTCTGGAAGCCTGAGAGAGCTCTGAGGATCTACTGCTCTTTGTTGTAATCCACCTCTTCTCTCTTTCTAATGGGTGAAGGAAATGTATCCACATTCATGGTCTTCCTGCAAAATGTTATTTTGCAAGTAAACACATGATAGATGAGAGTACACTAAAGGGCAGGAGATAATGGAAGTGATAGTTTTGGGCCACTTCATATTTTAACCACTTTTTTAAAGCCTCCCAGTTTGTTAGACACTGATGCATTTGGTGACCCTGGGCAGTGGACTGAATCTCCCCGAGCCCCCGTTTCCTCATTAGCAGACTCAGGGATTGGAGCAACCCACGGCTTTGTCGTCTTCCACTCTGAATAACCACAGAGTGGTTACCACCAGATAATTGAAGTCCACAAATGCCTGGGTTTGAAGAAATACATTTTAAAATAAAGGAAAGACTATGGTGATTACTAGCATCAATGTTTACTACTACCCTCACTGCACTCCTTCCTCCCATATTCAAAAATAAAACATCACTGAGGTACTGGGTGGCTCAGTCAGTTAAGCATCTGACTTTGGCTCAGGTCATGATCTCATAGTTCATGGGTTCATGCTCCACATCGGGCTCCACACTCTTTCTCTCTCTCTCTCTCTCTCTCTCTCTGCCCCTGCCTCACACATACTTACTCTCTGTCAAAAATAAATAAATAAACTAAAAAAATATCAGCATGAATCTTTGGAACGGTATTTCCTAAAATAAGTTTATCTAATAAACTTAAGGATGTAAGTCCTTAAGATATGAAAATGGGATTTCTATGTCAAAAAAACTGGGAAGCATACTAGATCTCCTTGAAGAGCAACAGTGAGTCACTCTAGTTTTTTTAAATGTTTATTTATTTTGAGAGAGAGAGCACAAGCAACAAGCAGGGAAGGGGCAGAGAGGGGGAGAGACAGAATCCCAAGCAGTCTCCTCACCATCAGTTCAGAGTCCGATGTGAGGCTCAAACTCATGAATTGCGAGATCATGACCTGACCCAAGATCAAGAGTCAGAACACTGGGGTGTCTGGGTGGCACATTCGGTTAAGCATCCAACTCTTTGTCTCAGCTCAGGTCATGACCTCATGGTTTGTGAGTTCAAGCCCCACATCGGGCTCCATGATGATTGTGGAGCCTGCTTGAGATTCTCTATCTGCCTCTTCCCACCCCCAAAATAAAAAATTTATTAAAGACAGAGAAGATGCTTCCCAACATCTCTAGCCTTGAATAAAACATGAGAATTCCTACATACTTGATATCAGGCAACAATAACATACTCAGACACACTATTACTAAAATCCATGCATTGACCTCATTTTGTTGTTATACAGCCTATTATGCAGAGAGAGAGAAATTTAAACTTGTGCCTCTTTGCTGAATTTACTCAGTCAATCCTATTCACTAAATGATTCTATTACAGGGGTGACAAATAGTTTTCTCTCTCATGACAACTTTGATCAGTGGGAAGTAGCTCCCTAGAGCTCTGTATTGAAAATGATAAGACCTTCAATGGGTTTGAAGGGAGTATATGCTGTGATTGATTCTTAATGTCTGTCCTGGATGTAGTGCTGTTATTGATTATTGATGTCTGTTGTGGGTTTAGCCTACTAGAAAGCATAGGTTTCTTGTGTGTGTTTCCCCATCCCAAATCAGAAACTTCAATTTTTTATTAATTTTTAAGTTATGTTATTATTTTTTTAACTGAAAATTTTATTTTAAATAATCTCTGCACCCAGTGTGGGGCTCCAACTCGCAACCTCGAGATCAAGAGTCTCATGCTTTGCCAACTGAGCCAGCCAGGCACCCTCAAAATCAGAAACTTCATACAAACTGCTCATGTTGTTTTGATTGGGAAATTAAGACTTGATGCACTTAAAATGACAAAATGAGTGGTTAAGATAATTCCATAGGGTCAGAAAACCAAGAAGTTCCTTAAGTTCTTAGGGTAAAGATAAACTGTGTGTTAAGGATTAATTTGGGCCTTGAAGAGTAGAAAGGTTAGAGGAGACCTTGGGAGATAATTCTTAGCAGAGACTATGATGAACTAACCAATGCCCATGGGATAGCTTGTATCTCTAGAGCTGCCCAGATACAGTGTCATCCCTTAGACAGTGTTCAGAAAAGGATACATTCTTGTCCTTTATCTAGCACAGAAGTGCCCACAGAAACATAATTTGAGCTACATATATAATTTTAAGCTTTCTAGTAGCTGTCTTTAAAAAAGGAAAGAGAAGTGAAATTAATTTTAGTAACATATTTGATTTAACCCAGTATAGGTAAAATATTGTCACTTCATATAATCAATGTAAAAATTATTCAATTTTTTAAAATTTATTTTTGAGAAAAAGAGACATAGAGCAAGTGGGGAATGGGCAGAGAGAGAGAGGGGAAGACACAGAATCTGAAGCTGGCTCCAGGCTCCGAGCTGTCAGCACAGAGCCCGACACAGGGCTTAAACTCACCAACTGCAAGGTCATGACCTGGACTGAGGTCAGACTGTCAACCAGCTGAGCCATTCAAGCACTCCTAATCAATATAAAAATTACTACTGAAAAAAAATTTTTTTTAACGTTTATTTATTTTTGAGAGACAGAGACAGAGCATGAATGAGGGAGGAGCAGAGAAAGAGGGAGACACAGAATCCTAAGCAGGCTCCAGGCTCCAGGCTCCGAGCTGTCAGCACAGAGCCTGATGTGGGGCTCAAACCCATGAACAGTGAGATCATGACCTGAGCTGAAGTTGGCCACTTAACCGACTGAGCCACTCAGGTGTCCCAATATAAAAATTATTAACAAGACATTTTACACTCTAGTTTTGGCAGTGTCTTTGAAAGCTGGTAAATATTTTACTTACAGTATATCTCAGTGGGAACCAGCCACATTTCAAGTGCTCAGTAGCCACAAGTGCCCAGTGGCTACCATATTGGATAATATCAATTTAAAATACCACCTTTTTTTTTTTTTTTTAAAGTAGGCTTTAGGCCCAATATGGGGCTTGACTCATGACCCAGAGATCAAGAGTCACATACTCTATAAATTGAGCCAGCCAGACGCCTCTAAGCTACCATTGTTATTTACCTGTTCTTTCTTCCAAAGAGTTTGAATATAGTTAATTATGTTTCAAAAGTTTTCCCAAACTCTATTCTGATGCATACAACTGGTACCAGCAATATTTTTTAATCTAAAAGTTATTTCTAGAAATAACACATAAGAAAAGTCTATGGAGGCAGCTGGCTGGTTCAGTTAGAAGAACATGTAACTCTTGATCTTGGCGGTCAAGAGTCTGAGCCCCATGTTGAGTGCAGAGTTTGCTTAAAAATAAATAAACAGGGGAAGTGGGCAGGGGGATGTGTTAAATGAGTGATGGGGTTTAAGGAAGGCACATGTTGTGATGAGCATTGGGTGTTGTATAAAAGTGTTGAATCACTAAATTCTACACCTGACACTAATATTATACTGTATGTTAACCAACTGGAATTTAAATAAAAACTTGGAAGAAAAAATATATATAAAAGAAAAGGTCTATTAATTCATTACTTTAAAACATAATTTAAATTACTAATTAATTTTAAAAAATAAAAGAGAGGGGGCGCCTGGGCGGTTCAGTCAGGTAAGCGTCTGACATTGGCTCAGGTCATGATCTCAAGGCTGGTGAAAACAAGCCCCACATCCAGCTCTCTGCTGTCAGCATGGAGCCCACTTTGGATCCTGTCTCCCTCTCTCCCTGCCCCTCCCTTGCTTACTCTCTGTCTCCCTCTCTCTGTCTCTCACACACACACCCACAAATAAACATTTAAAAGAAATTTTTAAATAAAAATTTAAAAAAATAAAAGGGAGGATGTGGAGAAAAAATAACCCTCACACACTACTGATAGGAATGCAACTGGTGCATCCACTGTGGAAAACAGTATGGAGGTTGCTCAGAAAATTAAAAATAGAATTACCATATCATCAAGTAATTCCACTACTGAGTATTTACCCAAAGGATATGAAAACACTAATTTAAGAAAATATATGCCCTCTCTGTGTTTATTGCAGCATTATTAAATCTTTTTTTTAATGTTTATTAAGAGAGAGAACATGTACAAGTGAGGGAGGTGCAGAGAGAGGAGGGAGACAGAGGAAGTGTGCTCCACCCTGACAGCAGAGAGCCTGATGCAGGACTGAAACTCATGAAGCATGAGATCATTACCTGAGCCGAAGTTGGACGCTTAACCGACTGAGCCATCCAGGTTCCCCTGTAGTGTTATTTATAATAGCCATGTTATGGAAACAGCCCAATGTCTGTCAATAGATAAATGGATAAAGAAGATGTGCTATAGATATATACAGTGGAATATTACTCAGCCATAAAAAGAATGAGATCTTGCCATTTGCAACAACATGGATGGATCTAGAGTATAATGCCACATGAAATCAAACAGTCAGAGGCAAATGCCATATATGATTTCACTCACGTGGAATTTAAGAAACAAAACAAAATAAGAGACAAACCATCCCCCCCCCACACACACACACACAAAAAGCAGACTCTTAACTGTAGAGAACAAACTAATGGTTACCAGAGGGGAGGTGAGTAAGGGGATGGGTGAAATGAGTGACGGGGGTTAAGAGTAAGACTTATCATGATGAGCGCTGAGTCATGTATGGAAGTGTTGAATCATTATATTGTACCCCTGAAACTAATATAATGCTGCATGTTAACTATACTGGGATTAAAGTAAGATAAAATAAAAATAAAGTTCCCATTATGCAAGGTGAAAAAAAATCATAATTAAAAAAATTAAAAATAAAAGAGATTGTTATTCTTGTTTCCTATTGACATTAGGAAGGCAGAGCTATTAAATAGACAATAGTACTAGTTCCCACAATTTGTTCTTTCTCTCTCTCTAATTTTTTAAATTTGGTAAAATATACATAACGTAAAATTTATCGTTTACATGTGCAGTCATGGCATTAAGTATATTCATGTTTGTGCTACCATCACCACCATCAAACCTTCTCATCCTCCCGTGAAATAATCCACCCATTAAATAACTCCCCAATGGTCCCTTCCTACACTACCCACCCCTGATGTCCGCCATTCTACTTCCAGTCTCTATGAATTTGTCTACTGTACGTACCTCATATAAGTGGGGTCATACAGCATTCAGCCTTTTGTCCAGGACTTCTTTTACTTGCCATATCTTCAAATTTCATCTATATCATGGCATATGTCAGAATTTCCTTCCTTGCTCTTATTTTTTTTCTTTCCTGCCTTTTTGAGTGTGAATCATATTCCACTGTATGTATATACAAAAATGCATATATACATACATACATTATATATGTATACATAATCATATATAAAGTAAATGAGAGTTTATCCATTCATCCATCAATGGATACTTGGGTGTCTTCCACATTCTGGCTCTTGTGATAATGCTGCTCTGAACACAAGTGTGCACATAATCTGTTTGAGTGCCTGCCTTCAATTCTTTTCAGTATATGCCCGGAAGCCGAATTCCTGAAATCATATGATACTTCTACTTTTTCATTGGTTGAGGCACTTCCGTACTGTTTTCCATGGTGGCTGCACCATTTTATACACTTGCCTACAATGCACAAGGGTTCTGATTTCTCCATATCCTCACCAACACTTATTTTCTGCTTGTTTGTTATTTACTTTTGTTTCTTTACTTTTGTTTGTTATTTAGCCATCCTACTGAGTAGAAGGTGGTATCTTACTGTGTTTATTTGTTTGTTTGTTTCAAGTAAGCTCCACACCCAACTCATGACCCTGAGATCAAGAGTAACATGCTCTACCAACTGAGCCAGCCAGAGGCCCCTATGGGTTCGCTTTGAACCTCTGTAATAATTAGCGATGATGAACATCTTTACATGTGCTTATTAGCCTTTTCTATATCTTCTTTGGAGAAATGACTATTCATTTCTCCTTTGCTTTTTTAAATTGACTTATTTGTCCTTTTGTCATTGTTGAAATGTAGGAGTTCTCCATGTATTCTGGATATTGACCCCATTTCAGATAGATGATCTGCAAATATTTTCTCCCATTCTATAGGTTTCATTTTCACTCTGTTGATAGTGTCTTTTGATGCACAAAAGTTCTTAATTTTGTGGTAGATAGTCCAACTTGATCTACTTTTCCTTTAATTGCCTCTACTTTTGGTATTACATTAAATTGGGAACTTTTGATAAAGAGATCAGTGTCTTCCTAGTCAATGAACTCTGCCACATATTTTAAATTTTTTAATTTTTTAATTTATTTATGAGAGAGAGAGAGATAGTGTAAGCAGGGGAGGGTCAGATAGAGAGGGAGATACAGAATCTGAAACAGGCTCCAGGATCTGAGCTAGCTGTCAGCACAAAGCCCGATGTGGGGCTTGAACCCATGAACCATGAGATCATGACCTGAGCCGAAGTCGGATGCTTAACCAACTGAGCCACCCAGGCTCCCCATGCCACATATTTTAAAAGTTAAACCAACAGAGGAATCCCTAATGTTTTAATCTACTGGCCCCGTTAATGGAGTCTAAGTGTTTTTTTCTGGAAAACACTGTGAAATATTTCTTTCTTTTAATTTTTTAAATGTTTATTTATTTTTGAGAGAGAGAGATAGAGTGTGTGAGCAGGGGAGGGGCAGAGAGATAGGGAGACACAGAATCTGAAGCAGGCTCCAGGCTTCAAGTTACCAGTACAGAGCCTGATATGGGGCTCAAACCCATGAACTATGAGATCATGACCTGAGCCAAAGTCAGACTCTTAACTGACTGAGCCACCCAGGCACACCACTTTCTTTTTTCAAGTAGGCTTCACGCCTAGCATGGAGCCCAATGTGGGGCTTGAACTTGAACCCTGAGATCAAGACCTAAGGTGAGATCAAGAATCTGATGCTTAACTCACTGAGTCACCCAGGTGCCCCTGTGAAATCTTTCTAATGCATGTTCTCAATACTCTTTCCAAACAGCTTTTCGGAAGTTTGCTTATTTATGAGTACAACCTCTCCTTCCTGTGCGAGCCTGGGACTTTGTCTGCAGCCATTCCCCACCCGTGCATTGATCCCTGAAGGCTGCATTTCCCAGGCTCTCACGTGAGCTGACTCCTGGCTGGTTCAACCAATAACAGCCACTGGCGTGAGTCTGGAGGGGAGAGGAGAGGAGAGGCCAGGGCATTTCTCCTCCTCTCTGCCTCTGCCCCTGAATCACCTTCGTGACTCCAGTGCCCAATGGAAAGACCTGGCCCCCATCTTCTATCAAGTGTGACCAGGGCCATGGGCTCTGGGAGCTCCAACTTTTATTTGTTCAGCTCCAAGAGTGGCAGTGGCTAGTGCTGATGTGAATCCTGGACTGCCCCACTGTATCAGTCAGGTGCTTTCGGGAAACAGATGGTAAATCAATCAAGGATCTATGAAGAAAATTTAGTAAAGGAACTATCCACAGAGGGGTGGGCAGAGTTCTGGTGAACTAACAAAGGAGACACAGTAACCCAGGGCTAGTAATGGCAAGGAGCCTCTCTCACCCGTCGGCCCTAGAAAAGACAGCTGGATGAAGATAGCTATATGTGAGGAACTGTGGCCTTCAGTAGAGGGATGCAGCCACCTCTAGGAGAACTGTAGGGACAAAACCGGAGGAATAAACACCCACACGGCACTCTCTTCCCACTCTCCTACCTGGTGGTGCCTCCTATTGGCAGAACTCAACCAGAAGGCAAGGACCAGGATTCTGCCATTGCAGTCTGTACAGGTCAACCTCCGGGGCCCAGAGCCTGGGGGAGAAGGATGGAGCGCAGATCTGGACAGACAAATGGAAAGAGCAGGTACATCGTATTCACACATTGTCCCCTGTTTGGGCCTTCCTAGCAGCCAAGAAACACATTCCTATGTTCTGTGTGTGGAAAATGGACTGTGCGTGGGGCACTTATGTGGCTCAGTCAGTTAAGTATCTGACTTTGGTTCAGGGCATGATCTCACAGTTTGTGAGTTCAGGTCCCGTGTCTGGCTCTGTGCTGACAGCTCAGAGCCTGCAGCCTGCTTCGGATTCTGTGTCTCCCTCTCTCTCTGCCCATCCCCCACTCCTACTCTGTCTCTCTATCCTCTCTCTCAAAAATAAACATTAAAATAATTTTTTAAAAAAGAAAATGGACTGTGTTGTGATTATTATTCTTTGCCCTAATATGCTTGTAAGAAAGAAGGTGCTATATGAGGGATGGGCTACGCATAGCCTGTGGACCAAATATAGCCAGCTGCCTGTTTTTGTAATTAGATTTTTATTGAAGCACTGCCCAGTCATTCGTTGACATTGTCTGTGGCTGCTTTTCCACTACTATGGCAATGTTGAGTAGTTTCAATAGAGATCACATGGCCTGCACAGCCTAAAATATTTTCTCTCTGGCTTTTTGTAGAAAAAGTTTGCTGACCCCTGTGCTGTGACCATTATGCCAGGAAGAACTGGTTACATAGTTTGTAGGTCTTACTGCAAAACGAAAATGCAAGAGCCCCTTCTTCAAAATCCATGAAGTATTTCAATATGGAGGCAACAGATCATTAAGGCAAACTTAAGGCTTTTCTAAGTGTGGGGTCACGTGATACTACCCAGATGACACACTTATGAGTGTATACATATAGAATGCTTTCTAGCTGAAGACAGTGGCTGCATGGCAATCTGTTTATTTCACTAATCATGGAGATTTGAGGAGCGGGAGACATGGAATTTGGACTTTAACTATAGCAGGGAGCGGGAAGGCAACATATGTTCCAGGAGTTCAGAGATCTACCAGAAGAGAATTGTTTGAGAAAGAATTATCACAATGTAACATTTCTTTCAAGTAGAGAAAATTTAGAAACTGGAATATAGAACAAAGAGACACTAATAGTCCCAATACTTTAGCATATAACTGCTACCATCCTGGGGCACCTGGGTGGCTCAGGTCATGATCTCCCCATTCATGGGTTCAAGCCCCACATTGGGCTCTGTGCTGACAGTTCAGAGCCTGGAGCCTGCTTTGGATTCTGTGTCTCCCAATCAATCTGCCCCACTCAGGTTATGTCTCTCTCTCTCTCTCTCTCTCTCTCACTCAAAAATGAATAAACATTTAAAAAAATTTTTTTAACTGCTACTATCCTTCTGGGGGTAACTCCCATCATGTTTTCCAGTTGAACATATATCAAAAAAAAAATAAATAAATAAAGCCTGGTTCACCAAAATATGCCTCACTGGTAAGAGTGACTAGGTGTTTAGATTTTTATGCATCATTAAATCATCAGTTCATGGTAGGATGGTCAGAAAAATGGTCCTTCTTATTTGCCCCTCAGGTGGTTTTCAGGTAGGAGTGTCTTTGGCATCAGGTACCCAATTTCTGCTACTTATCAAGCTGTGTGGCCTAGGGCAGGTAACAACTCCCTGCATTTTTTGAGTGCAGTTTCTTCCTATGAAAAAAAAGATTGGATAGTATTTACCTCCTACAGGGCGCCTGGGTGGCTCAGTTGGTTGAGCATCTGACTTTTGATTTCAGCTCAGGTCATGATCCCAGGGTTGTGGGATTGAGCCCTGTGTCAGGCTCTATGCTGAGTGTGGAACCTGGTTAAGATTCTCTTTCTCTCTTTCTGCCCCTCTCCACTGCTCACGTTCTCTATAGAATAGAATAGAATAGAATAGAATAGAATAGAATAGAAGAGTAGAATAACCTCCTAGAGCTTGAGAAATAGTGGTGGTTAGAAATAGATATGAGGTCACCTGGATGGCTCAGTCAGTTAAGCACCCACTTTGGCTCAAGTCATGATCTCACGGTTTGTGAGTTCAAGCCCCGCATCAGGCTCTCTGCTGTCAGCACAGAGCCCCCTTCAGATCCTCTGTCCCCCTCTTTCTCTGCCCCTCCCCTGTTCTCTCTCTCTCAAAAATATTAGGGGCGCCTGGGTGGCTCAGTCAGTTAAACGTCTGACTCTTGGTTTTAGCTGAGGTCATGGTCTCACAGTTTTGTGGGTTCGAGCTCCACATTGGGCTCTGTACTGGCAGTATGGAGCCTATTTGGCATTCTCTCCCTCTCCCTCTCTCTCTGTCCCTCCCTTACTCACACTGCCTCTGTTTCTCTCAAAATAAAGAAATAAAATTTAAAAAAATATATATATATAAGGAAACAAATATAATTAAGATGAGTGATCATCATTTTCACAAAAATGGTGGAAAAGGTGGGTTCTGGTTTTAAACTGGTAGCACAGGGCTAGGCTTTCTCATTTACTAGCTCTCTTCTCTCCCTGGTATTCACTGAGAATAAACACTTCCCGAACATTCACTGATGATTTAGCGATTAAGCTTTATTTTTCTACATCCTATTATTTTCACATTTGTTTCCTTTACCAAAGGTGATGTAATACTTCACCATCTGCTTCCCCTTCATCCAAAAGCCACCTGAAATCATGCTTTTTCTGAGAAGCTTCTTCCAGGGCCCAGCAGGAGTGTCCCCTAAGAGGTGGCATGCCTGGGGGACAGTCCAAACGCCATGCCAAGCAATGTGACCTTCAAATCATTGTAGCACAAAAGACCTTCCCGAATAAGCCTTCGTTTGCTTCCTTGGCATAGGACGAAGGGGTTGTTTCTGTTATGACACACACAGCTGTCCCCTAACGAGGCTGAAAAATTCGTTTTCAGAGATGCTCTGGAGGGAAATATTTATCCCTGTCTTACTTGGTAGACACTTTAACTCTTAAAAAAATTTTTTTTTAATTTGAGAGAGAGAAGAGAGAGAGAGACAGAGAAAGCTGGGAAGTGGGGCAAAGGAGAGAGAGAGAGAGAGAGAGAGAGGGAGAATCCCAAGCAGACTCCACATCCAGCATGGAGCCTGACTAGGGGTTCAATCTCACGACCCCGAGATTCTGACTTAAGCCAAAATCAAGAGTTGGACGCCCACCTGACTGAGCCCCCAGGCACCCCTGCAATTTAACTGAAATGAATTAAATTTAGGAGACCCAGGGCACCTGGCTGGCTCAGTCAGTGGAGAGTGCAACTCTTAATCTCAAGGTTGTAAGTTCGAGCCCCGTACTGGGTGTGGAGATTGCTTAAAGATAAAATCTTAAAGGGGTGCCTGGGTGGCTCAGTGTCCGACTAAGTGTCCGACTTCGGCTCAGGTCGAACCGTGATCTCACGGTTCGAGGGTTCGAGCCCTGCGTCGGACTCTGTGCTGACAGCTAGCTCAGAGCCTGGAGTCTGTTTCACATTCTGTATCTCCCTCTCTCTCTGCCCCTCCCTTGCTCTCTCTCTCTCTCTCTCTCTCTCTCTCAGAAATAAATAAAACATAAAAAAAAATCTTTAAAAAAAACCCAAGACACCTGATTGTTTTTAAGAAAATGGACTCTTTGTACAACTGGACAGAGTAAGTTGATTGTTGGCTGAAGTCAGTCAGAGGGGCAGCATGGAGACAGGCAACCACATGTGGGTTTAAATTCCAACCCTATTTACTAGCGATGTCACCCTGGGCAAGTCGTGTCCTTTATAAACCTCTGCTTCATCATCTATAAAATAAGAATAAGAAGAGCAACCAACTTTATGTGGTCGTCTTGAGGATTCAGTGAGCAGTGAGCTAGTTATGGTAAAGCCATCAACACTGTAACTGGTAAGTAGTTAGAGCCCAACAAATGTTAGTTACTGTTATTATGAATGGTGCATCATCACCACCATCATCAGATTTGGGTGACTTCCAGGCAGCGACAACAAAAACTGCAGACACTACTCTCCTTTACCTTGACTTTAACCTCCATGTACATTCCTCCTCCCTGTCTCCATCCTCCATTAATATCCTTTCTCTTCAACTCAATCTTGGTGGGCCCTGACTTTAGGCAAGGTGTTTAACAAGGCTATTGCTGGTGAGGAACTCAAGGAAAGACTCGGGAAGCCAGAGATTAAAACACGAGAAAGAAACCAAAGGCTAGACTGCTAGGAACTCCTACTAAAAGCCAGAGAGAGGGGCCCCTTGGTGGCTCAGTCGGTTGAACGGTTGAACGTCCAGCTCTTGATTTGGGCTCAGGTCATGATCTCGAGGGAATTCTCTGTCTCCCACTCTCTCTGCCCTGCCCTTGCTCTCTCAGTCTTTCTCTCTCTCTCTCAAAAATAAATATTCTGGGGGGCGCCTGGGTGGCTCAGTCGGTTAAGCGTCCGACTTTGGCTCAGGTCGTGATCTCATGGTTTGTGGGTTCGAGCCCCACGTCGGGCTCTGTGCTGACTGCCAGCTCAGAGCCTGGAGGTTGTTTCAGATTCTGTATTTTCCTCTCTCTTTGCCCTCTCCTGCTTGTGCTCTCTCTCTCTCAGAAATAAATAAATAAATAATTTTTAAAAAATATTTTTAAAAAGTTTTTATTCATTTTTTGAGAGACAGAGAGAGGCTGTGAGCAGGGGAGGGGCAGAGATACAGGGAGACACAAAATCTGAAACAGGCTCCAGGCTCTGAGCTGTCGGCACAGAGTCCGATGGGGGGCTTGAACCCAAAAACCATGAGATCATGACCTGAGCCGAAGTCGGACGCTTAACCAGCTGAGTCACCCAAAGTGCCCTTAAATAAACATTTTTTTTTAAATGCTAGAGAGAAAGGAAGATACAATATTTCTGGCCCAGTCGCACTTCTCAATGAGCATTCAAAGTAAAAAATTTTGCTCCCATGCAATCCAATTCTTCAGAAAGACACTGACCAGGTAAAGGAAAGAAATATACACAGGATAGCCTTTTAGAATGTTAAATGATAACTGTACCGACAGTAGATGACAATGACGTACTGTTGGAAATTTTATTTACAGAATCTGCATTTTATTGACATATATTGCTGATATTGTAGGAATATTGAGGAGCAAAGGAAGCCGGTCCCTTTAGTAGTGGCCATGCAGATCCTCAGTCACCTGCAGGGCTGCGTGCGGGAGGATCTCACCCTGTGTTTTCTCCACTTCGTAAGTCACACATAGCTCTGGCTGGGCATCTTCGTCTTCCCCTTTAATTGTTTGGAGAATCAGGAGCCACTGGGCAGCAAGCGTGTGCCCTGATTCATAGAAGCTTGGCCCTTGCCTCCAGCAGCGGCCGCCTGAGTGAAGATTTCAAATGTGTCATGAGTTTCCCAGCCAAATTCCTCCAAGCACCAACTTGAAAACTCAAAAATAGCCCTTACAGAGAGAGCCTGACCTGTGACAAAGAGTTCCTAGCTGGGAGCATGTATAAGAGGGCTGAGGGTTTTCTTTTTTTAAAATCTGCTTTCATGTCTCTATGATGGGAATTTGCTTTTAAGAGTGTGTTTGAAAAATCACTCTTGTGCTTGAGTCTACTGTTGAAGAATGGGGTTCCTCAATTCTTGTGCCTAATTGGGGTTAATCCTGTGCCAGAGCTAAGGATTAAAGGGAACAAAAGAGAGAGCCTTATCTTTTGTTTACTCAGGATATAAATTGAAGTATCTATCTAGGAAATGTGGAAGATCTATCTAGAAAAATCCCAGTGGTTAAGGACTCTGGGTTTGGTCTATGTTTAAATTCTGATGCCAAGGTCTTTTAGAAATTAAAGGCTCAGGTCAACTCAGAGTTTTTGAGGTTCTGATTGAAGAAACATGAGAACGTATAAAAAATAGCAAATAGGGCACAAAACATATTGTCTGTTTTAAGAGTTCTGTTTTTACAACTGAACACTTTTAACACAAAGGGAAAAAAACAACAATGCAATATAATTACTTATTCACCAGTTACTAATTATCATTTATTAGGAAGGATTCATGCGTAAGCCCTACAGGGGTGTGGACTGGTAAGGGTGCACTATTTTATTTTATGTATTTAATTTTTTAAGGGTGCATGATTTTATTTAAATAAAAAAATTTAATGTTTGTTTATTTTTGAGAGAGAGAGAGAAAGACAGACAGACAGACAGTGCAAGCAGGGAGGGGCAGAGAGAGAGGGAGACACAGAATCTGAGCAGAGCCAGACGTGGGGCTTGAACCCACAGGCCATGAGATCATGACCTGAGCCAAAGTCAGACCTGAGCCTCAAACAGCTGAGCCACCCAGGTGCCCCATGGGTGCACAATCTTAAAAAACAGACTTCTTTCCCATCAGTGTGTCTCCAGGACTCGGTATGTAAACTCATTAGGCAATAACATTCAAGGTCTAAATCTGAGGCCTTTGATGAATGTGAGGTCAGGACCATATGTCTCTTCTGTCCCTGCCTATCATAGTCCTTGCCTGTTACCAGCTGTGTGACCTTTGGCAGGCTGTTGGCATCAGAGATACTGACATCTTAGGGTGGTTTTGGAGAATTCCATGAAGTAAACTACACAGAGCATTTGGCTCAGTGGCTGGCATTAGTAAATGCTCAATACACATTAGCCAGAGTTGGTCACTATTATTAGCACTAAGACTCCATACCTTGGCCAAAGTTTATTTAATTGGTTTGTGTGGGTCACTGCCATACCCTGAGAGTATCCATTCTTTGTCGATTCATTCAACACATATTTATTGAATGCCTGCTTTTAACTTAAAAAATTTTTTTGTTTAACAACTACCATGTCTGTATTCTAATTAGGAAACTAGCAGTAAGAAAAAAAAATTACCCATGAGCCCATGATCACAGGACATCAATATTAGGTACATTTAATACCTTTTCTTCTTATGTCTTTTCTCCTCCTTTTTTCTTCACATTAGGATCTTCGCTGACAGAGCAGAGCCTGCTTGGATTCTCTCTCTCCTTCTCTCTCTCTCTGCGCCTCCCACATGTGTGTGCTCTCTCTCTCTCAAAATAAATAAAATAAACAAACAAACAAAGAATTCTTCATATGTAGCGGCTCCTGGATGACTCAAGCAGTCAAGTGTCTAACTCTTGATTTCGGCTCAGGTCATGATCCCAGGGTCATGGGATCGAGCCCTGTGTCCAGATCTGTGCTGAGCATGGAGCCTTCTAGGGTTTCTCTCCCTCCTTCACTCTCTCTTTGCCCCTCCTCCGCTCCTTCTCTCTCTCTCTCTCAGAATAAATGAATAAAACATATTAATAAAAGATAAGCAGCAACAACAGCTAGTTTTTGAGTGTTTACTCTGGGCCAGGCGCTGTGCTGTGTGCTGAGGATCAAGGGGGAAGAGAAGGACAGGTATGGCCTCTGCTTTCATAGACAGAGCTTCTATTCTAAAAGTGAGACAGATAATAAATTGTACAAAGAAACCCAATACTGGCAGATGGTGATGGGTGCTACCAAGAAAAGAAATAGGGTGTGTGACAGAGTGTTCCTAAATAGGGCGTTGGCCAGGTTTTGGGGCAGGGAGCTCAGGGAAAACCTCTCAAGAGAACAGAGATGGACCACAGAAGACAGTGCCAGGACGAAGGTGAGGCAAATGAGGTGCCTCGACCCCCACATTTAGGGAGGCATTCACTCGCTGGCCTCTGCCTGGGCAAGGTTAGCATTTGCATGACCTCAAGAGTGAATGTCTCCTTAAATGTAGGCACTTCCCTCACCTTACCCACGTCCCAACTTCGATGGGAACAAGTGTAGGAACGGCATTCCAGGCAGAGGGAACATGAAGTGTGAAAGCCCAGAGTCTGGAGAGACTTGGTGTGCTTCTCCAACAGAGAATCAGTCCCTATGACCGGAGTGGAGGGCCAGAAGTGCTAATGGAACCATGAAGCAGAGCCTCCAAAAGAAACAAGATGACATTTTTGGAAAGTTTTGAGAGTTGATCACATTTGATCTGTTTTTTAAAAAGTATCCAAATAGTTGCCATGGGAAAAACTGGGCTTTTACTTCTTTTCCCCCAGTGGTTTAGACTTGTTTTTTTATAGGGGCACCTGGGTGGCTCAGTTGGTTAAGCGTTTGACACTTGATCTCAGCTTGGGTCATGATCTCTCAATTCCTGGGATTGAGCCCAACGTAGAGCTCTGTGCTGACAGTATGGAGGCTGCTTGAAAATCTCTCTCCCTCTCTCTGAAAATAAATAAATAAGCTTTAAAAACAAATCTTGAACTGTTTGAAATTTTCCTTAAAAAAAAAAGAAAATTGTATTTTACAGCTCACATATGCTGAGAGGCAAGATTGGGAGTGGGACGACAGCAGTAACTTTGTCAGGGCTTGAAAGTGGTGTTTCTTAGTCTTGGCTACACATTCGAATCCCCTGCTGAAGCCTCAAAAAAAGAAAAAAAAATACTGCTTCCTGGGGATACTTGGGTGGCTCAGTTGGTAGTGCATATAACTCTTGATCTGAAATTCATGAGTTTGAGCCCCACATTAGGCACAGAGATTACATTAAAAAAAAATACTGATGCCTCGGCTGACACTGAGAGATTCAGATCTAATTGGTCCAGGGTGCAGCCTAGATGTAGGGATTTGACTACGAAGACAAAATTGATAACCACCATTAGGATCTTGTTCTGGGGATGAGCTGCGGTGCAGTGTTCGCAATATAGGAGAAATCAGCTTTTACAGACTCTTGTAGGCTCACAGTTTTGTATTAAGAAGTATGAGAAGGGGCAGCACCTGGATCTCAGCCAGTTGAGTGTCTGATTTTGGCTCAGGTCATGATCTCACAGTTTGTGAGTCTGAGCCCCTTGTCAGGTTCTGTGCTGACAGCTCAGAGCCTGGAGCCTGCTTCAGATTCTGGGTCTCTTTCTCGCTCTCTGCCCCTCCCCCACTTGTACTCGCGCTCTCAAAAATAAATAAACATTAAAAAAATAATAAAATAAATAAAACATTAAAAAAAGAAGTATGCAAAGCCATTAATGGGTTTTAAGTAGGATGGTGAAATGATCTGATTTTTATTTAGAAAGAAAATCACTGGAGGTGCACCTGTATGGCTCAGTTGATTAAGCCTCTGACCTTTGATGTCGGCTCAGGTCAGGATCTTATAGTTCATGAGCTCCAAGCCTTCTTGCGGTTCTCGCCTTCTCTGTCTTTGCCCCTCCCTTGCTCTCTCGTGTGCATGTGTTCTCTCTCTCTCTTTCTCAAAATCAATAAACCAAAGTAAAAAAAATCACTGGAACACTTGGCTGGCTCAGTTGGTAGAGCATGTGATTCCTGATCTTGGGGTTGTAAGTTCGAGCCCCATGCTGCATGGAGGGGTTACTTAAAAACAAAATCTTTAAAAAATAATTTTAAAAAATCACATTGGCTGCAGCATGGCAAATTTCCTTAGGATAGCTTCCCAGAAGAGGAATTACTGGGGGAAGGTATTAACATTGGATACATACTCTTAAATTGCTTTGCAGGAAGTTGCTGCCGAATGACACTTACCCTGACCTTCTGTGTCCTCACACCACTGCTTTGCAAACACTGAGTGCTTTTGAGGGTTAATTATTTCTATGGGAGAAGTACAAAAAAAAAAAAAAGACAAATAAGAAGCAGTTGTTGGAGCACTGGGCACAACCTAGGACAGCTACTTTTTTTTTTCCTCCTTCGTTGGTCAAATATTATCCAAATAGCCTTGTGCCTCAGAGAAGTTGCTGATCTGATTTCTAGTTAACATTTATTGATTGTTAACTGTGTGACAGGCACTCTGCAAAGCACTTTCCGTGTAAGATCTCTACTAATTCTCTCAATAGTCTTAGGAGGTCAGTACTATTATCTCCATTTTAGAGATGAGACACTGGGGCAATGTGACAGTCAGGACCTTGTTGATGCTCCCTCAGTTTTAAGCAGGGGAGCTGGAATTTGAACCCAGAGCCGATCCTCAAATTATCCTACTGTTGATCTGTAGTTTGAGAAGGTTAAAGGGCCCCGACATTTTTCTTAGGGGTCTAAGGTTTTAGTTATTATGCTGCAAATCATTTTGGACTCTAACATAACTTGGTCACTGCACCATTGTTACAATAAGCTATTTAAGGAAGTCAAAATGATTAATTGGCCCCATCAGCCATTTTGCTCATGGATCTGAGGGAAGGAGAGCACTAACTCCCTTGGAGCATAGAAAGTACAAGAACTAAGGAAAGCAGGTCCAAGGAATCTCAGAGCTTATAATTAAGGAAAGGCTTTGGGAGAAGGGTCTTTCTGGTCAGATCGCAAGTTAGGCTTGCAGGGTGGTGGAGAGAGGGGAAATTGAGCAAAGATAACTCAGTCATTTCTAAGAATAGATACATCTTTCTGACTTCTACTCCCAGAGTTCCTTGAGAGAGATGGAATCTTGATTACCGTCCTATCCTCAAATACCTGGTTAGTAGATGCTCAGTAAATGTTGCTGAATGTTGAATGAAAGAATAAATCAGAATTAGGCTGTATAATATTCAGAATTTATGTGGGCACAATGTATTCATTATTGCTTATGTAATTAAACAGTAATTACAAGCAATTACAAGTAATTGAACCCAAATACCTTGCGGCAGGAATAATAGTTTCCCAGAGAGGACCATGCTGAGTGAGGGGACCCTAATCTTGGGACCTTATTGAAGAGAGACTTTTTCTCTCAGGAGAATAGGAAAGAGGGAATGATAAACAGGAAAGAAAGGACACCTCTCATAGGGCCTCTTATTCCAAACAGGTAGAACACTTCTTTACATCCTCTTCTCAGTAAGAGGGAGGTGGGCAAGTATGGGGGGTACCTAGGGCAAATTTTAGGATGGAGTGTGTACATGAGATATATCCCTCTTGATGTAGGTCTTAGCCTTTTTTTTTACACATGTAGGTGATTGTGCTTGGGTCTGACCCAGTGGGGATTTCTGTGTTGACTCAAACATCAGCCCCAGTTCAGGGGTTCAGAGGTCTTTCTTTCTTTTCCTTTCTTTCTTTCAAATCTGTTTATCTATTTTGAGAAGAGACAGAGAGACAGAGAGAGAGGGAGGCAGAGCGCGAAGGGGGCAGGGGAGCAGGAGGGCAGAGAGAGAGGGTGAGAGAGAATCCCAATGAACTTTCCATTTTTTAGAGCTGGCAGGGTCATACCTTAGTGAGGGGTTGGTGAGCTTAAGCAAGGAGCCCAAGGCTGAAGAGGTGTGGGTGTGGAAATACCAAAGTCTTTTGATCTTCAAGTACTTTAGGTAACAATTTTTAATTACACAGGTGGTATGTAAAGATTGTCCTCTTGCAACATAAATGGGCTTAGACCCTCTGTGTAGATGTGAAGACCCTTTTGACTGTCGTCCCCTAAGGTAACTCCCCTGCAACCTGTTGGGTGCACATCTTGCCCGGCTTTTCCCTAGGTATCTGGATCCACATTATGTATCAGATGCTTTCGTGAAATCTTTCCGGACGGGGGACTGTGGGTTGGGAAAAGTGCTCAGGTGTGTAACCCTCTCCCCACCAGCCACATTGGGGAAGGTGGACAAGAGTTAAGGTAAAAGGATTTGAAAGCACCTTTCACATTGCAGGCGACAGGCATTGCGGGGAACAGGGGACTCCCTTTTCTCCCTCTATTTGGCTTAGATTTTTTTACAACGTGAAGAGATGGTCACGGTGAAAGGACTCCATGGGCACATTTAGGGAGGGGGCTGGGTAGGTGGCCATCCACCCTCTCTCTTTTTATTTTTACTTTTTACCGAATAGGGTGGGGAAACTAGGCCCACGTGAGCCCTAAGGGCACGCCCGCTTGTGAGTGCGCGCGCGCGCGCGTCCCCGCACGCGAGGGCACCCCGGGTGCTTGATTGGACGCCTGTTTACACCTGACTGCCCAGCCCTCGGGGGTCCGGTGCTTTCTGGAGAGTGTTTGGGAAGCTGTGCGTTTGGGGGGGGGCGGGTGGCGGAGATTCCCCTCTCCCATGATCCCCCGCGGCGGGACTGGGACCTCGGCACGGTCCGCTGGGAGTGGAGGCGAGCCCGAGCCCGGAGCGCGCGAGGGTGATCCGCT